>NC_024799.2:16517722-16627628 GCF_000309985.2 Brassica rapa | reverse complement strand
AAGGTGATGCCCTTCGGGCTAAAAACGCCGGTGCGACTTATCAGCGACTCGTTAACCGAATGTTCGCTGATCAGCTTGGCAACACCATGGAAGTGTACATCGACGATATGTTGGTCGAATCGCTCAAGGCCGACGACCACCTAAATAACTTACGCGACTGCTTCAAGATCTTGAATGACTATGGGATGAAACTCAACCCGACCAAATGTACCTTCGGTGTCACCTCTGGGGAATTTCCTCGGCTACATCGTCACTCAGCAGGAATCGAAGCTAACCCCAAGCAGATCTCGGCGATTCTCGACCTTCCAAGCCCGAAAAACAGCCGCGAAGTGCAGCGACTAACCGGACGCATAGCAGCTCTCAACAGGTTCATCTCGCGATCGACCGACAAGTGTCTTCCCTTCTACGAGCTACTAAGGGGAAACAAGAGGTTCGTCTGGGATGAAAAAATGCGAAGAGGCATTCAATCAACTCAAGCATTATCTCACGACCCCACCCGTGCTATCGAGCCAGAAGCCGGCGACACACTATCTCTCTACATCGCCGTTACATCCTCCGCCGTCAGCAGCGTATTGATTCGAGAAGATAGGGGAGAACAGAAACCAATCTTTTACACAAGTAAAAGAATGACGGAGCCTGAGACGAGATATCCAACACTCGAAAAGATGGCCCTAGCTGTCGTCACCTCGGCAAGAAAACTGCGACCCTACTTCCAGTCGCACACGATCGAAGTACTGTCCAACCAACCACTCAGAACGGTTATGCAAAATACTAACCAATCGGGCGGTTGACCAAATGGGCGATGGAGCTGAGCGAACATGACATCGTATACAAGAATCGCACAGCAGCAAAGTCACAAGTCCTTGCCGACTTCTTGATCGAGTTGACGCCAGAGCTGGAGCAAGACCTCATCCTACCAAGTGTAAACTGGATCCTCCACGTCGACGGTTCATCCACGAGTAAAGGATCAGGAGCAGGAGTGCAATTGCAATCACCAACAGGAGAAACTCATTCGGCAGTCATTCAGTTTCGGTTTCGCGGCATCAAACAACGAAGCCGAGTACGAATCCCTCATCGCGGGGCTCCGTCTCGCCAAGGCGGTGAAAGCCAAACGAATCAGCGCTTACTGCGACTCTCAACTCGTCGTAAGCCAATACCTCGGTGATTACGACGTCCGCAACGAAAGGATGGACGCCTACCTCAAACTCGTCCAGGACCTTACGCGAGACTTCGAGTTCTTCGAACTCACGAAGGTTCCTCGCGGGAGAAAATGTTTGTGCCGACGCCCTCGCCGCTCTGGGAAGCAAGCTACACGACCAGGTCAAAAGGACAATCCCGATCCACAAAATCGAGAAACCAAGCATTGACACGAAGGCAGAACAGGCCGCGATTATAGCAGCGATCAACGACGCGATGGACATTGACGAAGTGAATCTCCCTCGCCAGATGATCACCCAACAGATTGGCGTAAGGAACTCATCGATTACCTCGCGGAAGGTTTACTGCCCGTCGAAAAATGGGACGCCCGGCGACTGAAACGACGCAGCGCACACTACGTCGTCATGGACGGGGAACTACACCGATGGACTGCAACAAAGGTACTACTCAAGTGTATCGCCGGCGAAGAAACGAGACTCGTCATGGCCGAAACACACGAAGGAGCAGCAGGCAACCACTCGGGGGGCGAGCTCTCGCACTAAAAGTTAAAAACCTCGGATTCTACTGGCCAACCATGAACGCCGACTGCGAGACATACGCGCGCAAATGCGATAAATGCCAGCGTCACGCCAAAACCATACACAGCCCAACGGAGTTTCTCCACACCTTGACTGCTCCATACCCATTTATGCGATGGGGAATGGACATCATTGGTCCGATGCCGGCATCCGACAAAAGAAGTTCATCCTGGTCCTCACCGATTACTTCACCAAATGGGTTGAAGCCGAAGCCTACGCCAGCATAACCGACAAGGAGGTACAAAACTTCGTCTGGAAGAACATAATCTGCCGACACGGGCTCCCATACGAGATAATCACGGACAACGGTTCGCAATTCATCTCGCATCATTTCAAGGGCTTCTGCGACAGATGGTGCATTCGACTCAACATGTCGACACCGAGAAACCCGCAAAGTAATGGTCAAGCCGAATCGACGAACAAGACCATCATAGACGGTCTGAAGAAACGACTCGACTTAAAGAAAGGTTGCTGGGCAGACGAACTAGATGGTGTCCTGTGGTCTCACAGAACCACTCCTCGCGGAGCGACGAAGACTACACCCTTCTCAATGGCCTACGGCGTCGAGGCAATGGCTCCCGCAGAAGTGAACGTGACGAGTCTGCGCCGATCGCGAATGCCACAGAACGCTGAACTCAACCGCGATATTCTCCTCGACGCACTCGACGACATCGAGGAAAAGCGCGACCAAGCGTTACTCCGTATCCAGAATTACCAGCATCAAATCGAGAGCTATTACAACAAAAAGGTCAAGTCGCGTCCTCTCGAAATGGGCAACCTTGTCTTAAGAAAGGTCTTCGAAAACACTAAGGAGTGGAAAGCCGGCAAGCTCGGAGCCAACTGGGAAGGACCATACAAGATAGTCGAAGTCATCAAGCCCGGAGTATACCGCCTCGAGACTTCAACAGGCGAAGCAGTACCGAGAGCCTGGAACTCCAAACATCTCCTCCTCTTCCATCGTTAGTCAAGAAAAACACCAACCCGAGTAAATGCGCCACAAAGGCCACTTTTACTCGCAATCTATTGATCGAGTAAATGCGCCACACAAAAAAAAAAAAAAAGAGTAAATGCGCCCCAAAGGCCACTTTTACTCGCAAAAAAAAAAAAAAAAAAACGAGTAAATGCATCACAAAGGCCACTTTTACTCGCAATCTAAGAACTACGAATGGCTTGATTCCCGCAAAGGGATACGTAGGCAGCCCAAAGAAAAAGGGTCCAGCCGAAATAAAAAAAAATAAAATAAACCCTCCCCGAGGAATCGATCTCCGAAGCAGACGATCACTTAAGCGATGCCTACACGAGCACGCCCCGGCTCCTCGAACAAATGTATCGGCACTCGCATCCCACGTTGAATACGTCCTGATCAGACACATATTCACGGGAATCGACCGCGTTGCGACCTAAACCAACATGGCCGAGACAATGACTCCAACTCATCCTATAATTAACTAAGTAAGGTCTGGCCAACCAAACGCTTGAAAATTACATTAGGATCGACTTGGAACCGTCAAAGTCGAAAACTCTCAATTGACGACTAAAACTCAAAGTGGCAAACGGTCACAACTCAAAGAGATCGACCGAGACAAAGTCATAACGAGCTTAAAGCTATAATGATTCGACGTCTCGAACAGCATCTACACCGAACAAATAGAGTTACTTCGAATCTCGAGAAATCATGCATTTGATAAGACAAGTCTAAGTTAAATAAAACGGCTTATGTGATCAAACAGTTCGAAATAACGAGCACAAGAACGAAAGCCCAGAAGGCAGAATCCTAGAAAAGAAAAAAACAACAACAAAAGTCCTCCGGGACTCAAAAGAGAACAACATACAAGAGACCCTAATCCTCTCGGTCGCTCTCACGATCGTTGAGGGCAGAAAGCTCCGAAGCCCTAACACTCGACTCACGAGCAGCCGGAGAGACGTGCATTTCATCTGATCTCGGGATCTCTTCAAACACCCCACATTCTCTTCTTCATTGCCTCGACGGGACCCTTCAGCCGAAGTGTCCGAAAGTACGAGCAGGGGGGCGTTATCTTCAGCAGCAAGGTTCCCTCGGTTAGGCGTCTCTCCCTCGAATGCAGTCGAAGGACCCTCAACGAGGGGCGTCGGGACTGCATGCTGCACTTCCGTCGAATGAGTGAGCGGAGTGTGAAGAGTCAGCGCGGTCTCGGGATCGATCAAGCCAGCGTTGGACCCATACGGGTCGAGACTCGCCAAGATTCGAGCATCCACGAACTGAGAGTCCAGCACGAGAGGAGAGAGTGCGAGATCTCCCGCGGGAATCTCGCCCACTTTGAGCTTCTCGGCCTCTTGCTCGTATTTCCTCTCTTGCTCCGCGAAAATCTCAATGGTAGCTTGCGAGATGTCGCTCCCAGCCCTCCTCAAGGCTTCGAGACATTTCCTGGTTCCAAAAGCTTGGCTATGGAGTAACCGAGCTTCATCATAGAGGCCTCGTCGCTCTTCTCGGGAACGAATCCTCGCGAAACGACGGTTAGCCTTCGCGGCCATCTTGGTCTCGACTCTTGCCCTTTCCTTAGTGACCTCTAGGACCCTGGAGTCTCTAAGGCGTTTCATCTCCCTTTCATGAGCCGCAGTAAGTGAGACCTTCTCGCTCTCAAGATCAGCATTCTTCTGTTCAAGCTCACGGACGATACCTCGGGACGCCTCCAATTCAGCCTTCAGCTCGTCTCTCCGAGTTATGGTGCGAGTCATCATACCATTGAGCTTCTCGAGATTGCTCCTTTTCTCGCTTAGCTGGCGAGCAAGGACCTCCTCCTTCTCAGCAAACTCCTTCTTAGCCAGCTCTAGTTCACCCAAAGCTCCCTTCAGCGCAGTGTCGTACTTGTCAATCAAGACATTCATCGCGCTGTCCCCCTAAAGACGCGAGGCAACGAAAACCGTGAGGAATTAGCACTAGGGTAATGGAGCAAGAAAAAGATAAGAAGAAGTTGAATTATTTACCAGCAATTTGGCCCTCGCGGCTTCCTCGTACTCTCCCCCGAAGATAAGGTCCTTCACGGCGGGCAAAGGTTTCGCCCTTCCCCTAAACTGACGAAGGAGCTCCCCGCATTTCTCTGGAACGTACGCCAATGGAGCCGGCCCCTCGTAGTGGAAGTCGACTTTGTCAGGAAAGCTAACTCCGGGCACCCTCCTCAAGATGGCATCACCACGAGAAGAGGTACCAGTCTGGACGGCCCCGATATTGGGACGGGCCGGAACCTCTACATAAGGAGATATCGGAGCAGGAAATTGCCCCTCGCCATCTGCCTCGTCGTCACGCCTTCTTATCAGAAGAGGCGACCCCTCAGATTCCTCTTCAAGGTTATCTGAGCCCGCATCTCCGAGAGAAGCCTCGGGCTCCTGCCCGTCGACGGCCTCCTCCTCGTCGTCTTCTTCTCCAAGGGCCCCAGCTGCGAGAGCCTCCTCCTCGGGATGAAGTCCTTCTTCTTTGACATCTCCCCCCTCAGTTTCGGTCGGTCCCTCGAGATTCCCCGACTCCTCGCTAACGGACTTCTTCTTTGTCCTCTTCTTCTTCTTCTTCTTCTTCTGAGGTTCACCAGAAGGAGGGACATCACTCGCCTCCTCGGTACTCCTCTCAGCTCCCGAGCCGTCACCTCTCTTTCTTTTTTGCCCTTCCCCGCGCCTCTGGCTTCGGAAGGGGGAACCTCGCCAGCACGAGGAACCGCCGTCGAAGGACCTTCCCCGCTGACCAGCCCCAGCTGGGCCGCTATCATTGCGCTCAGATCAGGAAGAGTGCCCATCTTCTTCGCTTCGGAAATTTGTTTCTGAATGTCTCTCGGGAAGATGTCTAGTCGCTTAGCGCGAATAGAAAGAACGGTCGGAAGGTCGGATCTCCACTCTCCTGAAAATATGCAGAAGAGTCAAGACGCGACAAAAGATCTTACGACTAAAATGACTTAATCTAAAGGTGCGAGAAAACATACTTCGAGCGATTCGATCTTTGAGCTCGTGGATCTTCTTGACGGTGATCTCGGACCAGCGATAGACTCGAAGCAGAGCGACGGCACGAACACTCCTCAAGAAATCTTCGGGATAAACGGGAGAAGTAGGATGGCCGACTGCACACAAAGCAAAAAGATATACATGATTAGAATCAACAAAGTTGCTTACGGATCGCGACAGAATATTCTACCGCAAGAACGGTTCCAAAGAACTCGATAATCATTTCGTGGAGGTTCCTCGAAGGCCGAACTGTCGGACTTGAAGGAAGAAGTAGGAACGTTGCCAGTCTTATTCTGCGTCTTATTCGGTGCCATCCTTCATATCGGTTATTGAAGTCATCTCCTCGAACGATCTGACGCTCATCGGCATATCATCTGCTCCGCCAAAACCGACAAAGTAACCGCTAGTCGCAGCGAGCCATTCAGCAGTTGACTAATCGCGAGATCTCGGCGCCTGGCGTATGCAGTAATCAGTCGCGGGATGGGGAACCAGCAGCGAGTGTCTCCCTGAAAGTAGGATTCATACACTGTCTGGTACCCAATCGGAGGAGACCAAGGCCTCTGCGTCTCCGTAGGCACAAGGAAGGTCACGCCCACGGCGCCAGCTGCCCGAAGAACCCTTTTCACACTTCTCGAAGTCGACTTTGTCTTCTCTACGCCTTCCCAGTCCTGACCGGCTAAGAAGGCGGAAAGCAATAAGTCGGTATGAAGTTGAGGAAGCTCTTCGAAAATCCCGTCAGGGTAGAAAATAGTCGGGAATAGTTCGGCTTCAGAATCGACACTTTCCGAGGAACCGCCCTCCACAGGTCGAGCCCTCAAGGTGATCGACTCAACAGGCATCGCCCCGCTCTGCCCGTCTCTCGCACATTCCGTCGCATCTCTCGCAACGACGTTCTCACTCCTTCCCTCGCTAGTCTCGCGGCATCCGCGACCAGGAGCCTCTGAGAACGGGATAGGTTCGCCGTATCCATCATCGCCCCACGGTGAATCGCTTCTGGATCTCCGACACGATCCCCGTCGGGATTTCTTGCCGTATTCGACGCCGCTGCGACTGCCTTCCCTTTCTGCTGCCTCGATAACCTCTGACCCGACGACATCGCGGAGCGTAACGATGAAGAACGCTTCGAATGAATCTAACAACACTTAGAGAGATAAAGGGAAGAGAGAGAAGTACCTTTGATCGCGGAGAAAAACTTGAAAAAATGAGAGAAGGACCACGTATTTATAAGGAAAGAGAAAGGGGAAATTCGAGGTGTCATCATTAGGCCTATTCGGGCCTAAATGGGCCTCGAAATCTCCCCTAAAACCCAGCGGACCCTCGCGCGACGATTCGCTTCTCGACGTGTCGTGAAAAGAAGAGATGGGGGAAAATCAAGCGTCATCATTAAGTCTAAATGGGCCTAAATGGGCCTCGAAACTCTCCCTAAGATCCCGACGGTTCTCGCGACTTTCCGGCTTCTCGTCTTAATTAATCGACGGTTATCCTAAAATTGGTTAAACCGGCAATTAACCAAGACACGCCGACTAAAAATCTGGGAGCCGGCGATTCAACAGTTCCGAGAGGAAGCGTCATCACAGCTTTTTCCGCGACCCATCGCTTTAACCTCCCGACAGGACTTCTATTCCTTTGAACCTTCAAGTTCCAGAATCCATCATGAGCTAGGCGACTCCTCGCTCACTGATGGACCGGGGGACTTACTGTAGGAGATGGCCCAAAGAATAGAAGGCCTGGCCCGGACCAAGGGAAGCAACGGCTCGGATAGTCGGCTTAATAGGTCAGTCTCTCGGCTCGCCTCTGAAGTACCTTGAGTCGATCGTTGTCGACTAAGAGGCCTCCGGCTCGGCGACCGCTCGAATGAATACGGGCCTTTCGGCCCAATAAGGAAAGCCCGCGAAGACGACATAAGCTAGGTCAAGAACGACACATCAGAGGACTATATAGGAGAAGGAAGAGGAACGAGAAAAGGATCCGAAAATCATCTGACTAACATTGGCGGCTAGATTAGGGTTTTCACCTTTGCTTCATCTTGCCGTTATTTGTACTTTTCCCGGTAGCTCCCCGAGTTACCGGCTTCTTCTCTGTCGCACTTTCTTACCTCTCTTGTAACCGACTGATTGTCTCTTCCGACCATAATTAAAACGTCTTTGTTAAACCCACGTCTTCTTATTACCGTTTTCCGATCAAACAATACTCTTATTACATGATTAAGAAAAGCCAAAAATTAAGGAAACACGAATCAAAATCAGGAGGATATATCAACCTGCCATAATTGTGGACTGAGCACAAGCTGGAAGAGCGAAATAAGTTTGATCACTACAACATAAAGTGTTATCGACCAAGGAATAATAGTACCGCGAGCGAATAGGGCTGACATGCAGAAGTACTCACCAACAGAACCTGAGACAAATCTAAGGTAATTATGAGTACTAATCTTCTGTCGAATCCAGGTAAAGGGAAGAAAAATCAACAACCGCTAAAGTACAAGCAATATATAGCCGTTACCAATTAAATATATAAAAAATACATAGCCCGTTACCAACAACCTCCTTTTTTATCTTGCTCTTGAAGAATCTTGACGATTATACAGTGATTTTGATAGATATGATACATGTGATTTTTAATTGAAAATATCAGCGTAGCCTTCCGAGTGATAATGGAAGCGGCACACGACAGAGCCATTCAATGTGATAAGAAGCACACGAACAGAGCCATTCAATTTGGTTGAGGCTTCAGCTACATGGAACGTGGACAGAAGACTACTTGTTGAAGAAATTTTGGAGTAAAAAACGGACCACTGTTTTTAATAGAGGCTATTATAGTAGTATATTGTCTGAGGTTCAGGGTTGGTGAAAACATGTTAATATTGAAAGTGTTATTATCGTGTTGCAGTTAGAAAATTAAGTTGAAAGAATGTAAACACAGAAGGTTTCAGTGAGAAAGTTAGTATTTGTATTTAAAAGAAGGATATGACAAATATATACATCAGTAGTTGAACAATTTCTTTACGAATGTTTCACTGTTGTGCATTCCTTGACAATCTAGGTGCGACCGGCACTACAAAGTAGCCACGGGGAGATGGATAATGAGCATACATGATCGGTCTAGGTGGATGGACTGGTCCATAACATCTTCTTGGCACACATCTGCGCATAAGAATCTCTTGTTCCATCACTTGCTGCATAAAAAGATGTTGTTGCAATCGGTCATGTTCCCGCCTTATCATCACAATCTCTCGTTCATGTTCTCGCTTCCGCTTTAGGTCACGAGAGAAAGTGAGATTTATGTTAGCGAACACACGAGCCGTCAGTTGCTGTCGGAGCCAGCGTGATGGGCTTCTCCGACACGTCTGATGCCAAGCTCGTCGGCTAATCTTTGCAACCCGAAACGGCTGTTGAGTCCTTTGCACTGTCCCGCAAGTTTTCTTCACGTCGAAAGTTAACCCTAAGAGTTTCTGAACCGTGTCGTTAAACCCAAGTGACGTGTCGGGAAGCCTTTCTCGCCCGGTCATGCTTTGAATTATATAACCTAAATCGTACGATCCATCAAAAGTAACCCAATTAATAATCTTCTTGTCTTCTTCATCTTTAACCATCCGAGTAAACTCTGTGAAGAAATCTTTGATGCCAACTCCTTCCTCTCTGATTCTCTTGAAATCGAGCCCGTTGCGCTTGAGGAAGGCGATGGACTTCTCGTTGCAAAGATCCTCTGTCTGTCGAAGTCGGAGAAATTGACCTCCCAGGTTCCGCTGATTGCTCCTTCACTGTCGAATAAGGAGAAACCCAGTTGAATTGGTTTGGTTTTGTCCACATTGAACCTCAGGTTTTGGTAACGAGTCTCCTCGCTAGCTTCCATGACGGTCTCTTTCAGGCACCCGGGAAATTCTGTGTCCACAGAGATGTAATTGCAGCTTCTAAGAGATTCCCGCACCAAATTCATCTCTTCTGTCTTGTTCCAAGACCAGATCTCGCGGATGGTCGTCATCTCCCACAAGAAGAAGCACTCTAGTCTGTATCTGCGATTTGTTTCTTTTTAGGTTATTCAGAAAACGAAAAGTGCAGTGAGTATTGTTGTGTGTGATTGATTATATATATATATACTGTATATGTTTATGATTTTCCTTTTTTCCCCACCCAAACTTTTCCTTTTCTTAACAAGCCGAATGTTTACGTTGACCGTTTGGCCTCAGATTTCCTTTTCTTGAACACAAATTTCCTTTTTGTTTTTGGAGCAAATACAAATTTCCTTTTCTAAACATAGATTTTCTTTTATTGGTTTTTCAAATTAAAAGACACTAGAATCTGAAGGGAGAGAAGTATATACCAACAAAATTAAACCGACATCAAATATCTAATTCAATTGTTTTGTTCCTATTTTTTCGTTGATAAAATGTAAATATTATATTAGAATATGTTTAGTTATATGCGTTAATTAAGTTGGAAATTTCAAATGGAAAATATTAATAAAAAGTCTATTGATAAAAAGCAATGAGAAGAGCTTAAAATAAATCGTTTAGTTTAGATTGTAAATGAATCAAAACTTATAAAATCTGACCTATAAATTTCTTAAAATTTTACATATTTTCATATATTTAGACTATCTAAATAGTTAAAATTTTGCTTAGTTTCATATATTTAGACAATCTAAATCAGTTATTTTACTTATTTATACAAAGTTATATATTTTTACCAATTAAAGTTATACAAAGTTTCAAATCCAACGCATGCGAATGTTGCCGTGTGAAGTCGTGTAGAAGATGTCGTGTCTTCTGAACTCGTGTCTTTTGGAGCAGTCTATCAAATTATTCGTAAATGGAAGATTTACAACTTGTAGTTGGAGTAAAAAATCATTAAATAACAGAAATTAAAATTACTAAATATTATCATTTTCATTTATTATCTCTGATACTACTTGTTGCTATCATTTCTTGCAAAATATAACAATATAATATCTAAATTTCATAAACTTTTACATAGTTTATTATATTTAGACTATCTAAATCGTTAAAATTTTGCTTAGTTTCATGATTATAGACAATCTAAATATGTTATTTCACTTACTTATACAAAGTTATATATTTTTATCAATTAAAGTTATACAAAGTTTTAAATCCAAGGCATACGACTGTTGCAGTGAGAAGTTGTGTCTTTTGAACTCGTGTCTTCTCGAAGCGTCTACTTGTACATGGGTCAGAGGATCATTATCACCTTCTCCAAATAAATAAAACGAATATCTCTCCATTTACTTGATAAATCGAATATCTCTCCATGATAAACTTCAACTTGGCTTCTCTCCTTCCTTCCACACTTCACATGATTCTCTCCAAGGTAGCAACAACCAGTATCTGTGACTTTGGTAGTCAAGAGTTGCTTTCCACGGGTTTAACGCAACTGGCAGAGAAGATTACTTTTACAAATCTGCCGATCTCATTTTCTTGAATGACCGGATAGATGAGGTCAATGCTGTTAGAACATTCATGCTTAAGTGCTACCAACTGGGTAATCCAGAGGCCATCTACTTGCGAGATATGTATGAATACTTCATCCTCCATTTACTTGATGAAGGAAGGGAAACAATTCATCTTGCTGGTGAGAGAGGATGCTTGTTGGCCAAATATGTAGATGGTATGCTGAACTTAGCATTTAGCGTTGATCATAGAGGATTGGATCACAACTATCCTGGTTTTACTCGTGAATATGTTGATCGGATGTATCACATGATCACTAGTTGGGCACTCTTTGGCCATTGGGGTTACGATAAACCTGAGATGATTATGTCTCTATTGGAAAGAATAGATCCCAACGTCTCATATGATTGTTGGTGCTCCGTAATAATAGAACCAGTGTTTGTAGTTTCCATAGATGGATCAAGAATACGATGAAAATGTGATCGTTGTTTCTGGCAATGTGCAGCTTGGGACTTCTGCAATGAAATTCATTTAACTGCTCGTGACTATCCAATTGGAGATTAATTGTGTGTTTATGAGTTATGACATATAATTTTTATCTATTTTACTGTAATGGCTCTAATTTTCTCTATAAAATTATATTTATTTATTTTTCTCTATTTTTACTAAATTTATGAGTTATGACATGTTATTTATTTTAACTTCAATAAAAGAACATATTGTCAATATAAGAGATACAATCAAAATTAGTTGAACTTATTGTCTCTAATTTTTCTCTGTAAAATTATATTTATTTATTTTTATCTATTTTTACTAAATTTATGAGTTATGACATGTTATTTATTTTAACTTCAATAAAAGAACATATTGCCAATATAAAAGATACAATCAAAATTAGTTGAATTTTTACTAAGTTTTAAGTTACTAAAAGTGCGACTTAGTTGAAGTTTTATTAAGTTGCACAGTAACACAAATGTTTATTGTTACACCAACTCTTACTAATTTTTCGAAAGTTATGGAGGAACATATTCGAATTTTATGGGTCAGGTATGGATGGTCCGTGCAATGCCCTTGGTTGGGTTGTAATTATGTAAATTCATTTTGATTTCATGGTGTTTTGTTTATTTTTTAGATTTAAATAAATTATTTAATTAAATTTTCGGGAAGGAGCACTGGAATTTTTTTTTCCGGGTAGGAGCACTGGACAATTTTTTTTTTGGGTAGGAGCACTCGAGCAATTGATTAAAAAAAAAAAAGAGAATTGAGGGTTTTGGAGCTCGTATAAGCTCGTCAATCACGTGAAAAGAAATAGATTTTACCTTTTAGCGTCCACGCAAAATTTATTTTCCAAACAAAAGAGAAAACCCTTTTTGCCTCCCCCGAACAAATTACCTAATACAACACCAAAATAAACCAAAAAGTTGTTTTGAATGGAACCAAAAACATTAATTTATGTATAGATAAATAGTTTACACAAATCAAATAAATCTAAAGATTCTAAACCAAACAAACAGTAGCATACCCACAAACCCGAATATAACTCCAAAAAATGATAATTGTTCAAAATCTTGATAATGGGAAAATCATTAATAGACACATTAATAGACATTAATAGACACAATAAGATTAAAAGATGACCATTAATTATTGGATTGAATAAATTGAGTTCATCAAAGAGTCTAACCTAAACAATTCTAAAGTTCCTCTTTGTCTCAAATTTGCCACATATCACGCAAAACCAATTAAGAAAACAAGTCAACGCGCGTGGGTTAACACCCGCTCACCAAAATAAAAAAAGAAAAATTCAACTTTGGACGAACTCGGATCCAAGTCGGATTCTAAGCTTTCCTTATCCAACACGGCCAAGTTTCGTCGCGTCTTTATATAAACAAAACCAAACCAAACCTTTTTCTTCTTCCTCTTCATAAAAGTTCAAAAACCCAACAAAGACAAATCTCTCTCTTCTCTCCTGATGAATTCGATGTTCAGTGCCTTCGACGCCATGTCCGCAGAGATTATGGGGAAGAAAGTCACCGCAGCGTCTTATGTCTGCAACCCCTCTCAAGCTGCTTCTTCCGGTGGTGGCGGTGGTCAAACTGTGTCTTTGCTGAAGAAAGACGAAAACGCTACCAGTTTGGCGAAGAAGCAACCGAGGTATGCTCTGGAGCTCGACGGGATTCATTGCTTCGAGACCATTGTTCGTTCTTGATTCCAACCAAGATTACACATCTTTTTTTTTTGTTCTATTCCATCATGTAAATACACTTTCCGGAAAAAAAAAAGATTTAAATTCTTAATTAAAATCATCCTTTTGTGGTTGGTTCATCTGTTTTGCAGTTTATGTTTGCTTTGGTTTCTAATTCTTGAATATGTATATAAAGTAAATAAAAGTTTTTTTTTCTCTAAGCGAGAATCGATGAATCCTTCATTATCAAGTTAAGGTTTGGGATTGATAGGCAAAAAATTGGGGGTTTTAGATGATCCATGTAATGTTTAGCATGAACATCATCATTATCATAACCTACACTAATCCTCATCCATGACAAGAAGCTGAAGCAATTTATAGTTTAGAAACTGGTGTGCCATATTGCTCTTCGCAGCATCGTTGGTGTATTTCAAGCATCCTATCCACGGATTTGCAGATTCCGCTGCAGCTCCAGTCGAATGAAGCTGCACAAGGGCTCGCTGCTTGACCCATCCACTCACAATCCGCACTACACTCATCTCAGGCTGATTTTATCTTTTACCTAAGGGTGTTCCGCAGCAGAGGCTTCTTGGCCAAAGAGCTATTTATAGTTTAGAAACTGGTGTGCCATATTTCTCCTTCGCCTTCTCCGCAGGAGCATTCTATCCACAGATATGCAGATTCCGCTGCAGCTCCAGTCAATAAATGCTGCACAAGGTTCCCTGCTTGAACCTTCCACTCACAATTTGCGCATACAAATCATCTAAACTTGATTCTTGAATCTCGGTGGCTTAATTATGTCTTATAGGCTGATTTTATCGTTAACCTAAGGGTGTTCCGCAGCAGAGGCTTCTACCATCGATGTGTTCAACATCCAGACCAATGAACAAAGATCCTAAGAGATATCTTCATTTGCATATTTGTGTACTAGTTTCCTGAAGTAGACATTGTGATGAATCAACTAGTTTATGATGATTGTAAAGAGTCCGAAGTGAGAGAGACACTGAACTTCCAATACTCTGGCTCATGGTACTCGACTTGTAACAGCCCGATCCCCCGGAGTCCGACCGGGGTTATCGAAGGGGCGTTATGGACACGTGTCTACTCATCTAGACAACCCTACGTGTCCCGTTACTGGTCCCGAGAGACGAGCGCATAACCTTCTTTGAAATACCGTCATACCCACATCCCTATACTTCTACTTACAGTCCTGCGCACAGGAAAAATGGAAATGGAGGGGTGAGCAACAAGTTACTCAGTGAAGTGGTTCTAGACCAGCCTGCCCGCATGACACTCTATACTACTCCATGCGGGAACTAGGACTGACTAGCCACTACAATCAGTTAATGCATTTTCATCATTTCCTAATGTTATCTGCAATTTCCACAATCACTTCCATTCATTTCTAACAACCTAGCGATCAATCAATACAATGATCTCACTCATTGCCACACACGTCAAACCCTAGACTTAACCGACTCCTCTTGTCCGCCCGACCCGACCCTATGACACCTTTAACTCCCCGTTACCCGACCATGAGCTAAAACCCTACAATGCACATCCTTTTCAACTTTTCATCTTTTCCTCTTTTCCTCTTTTCCTCAGTGGGTAGCCCCCCACTAGGCTTCTACCCCATATTCATGTGGATTCGCCACATCTCCTATGGGTGCTTCCATATTCATGTGGATTCGCCACATCTCCTATGGATACCTAGCGTGGACTACTTACCCCACCTACAAACCTTAGACTCTCTATATGCTTTCCCACCCATGCTTAACCTTAACATCCTTCTTTCATACTTTTACTTATCATTTCACTTCCTTATCGTTTTCACTTAATCCTCCCCATTCCCAATTACTTTCCCTTTTCATTCATACTTGAACTTGGACTAAATCACTAGACGCCACCCGTTATCGGTGTCACACACAATACACATCGCATTCAAGTTCTACTTCAATAACGTTTATAATCATTGCTCATCTATCATCCTAGCATTTGTTCCTCTCTAGCATCCTAACTTCAATCACAACAACACATGGGACAACACAACCAAACATACAAGTATCAACTACCAATCAATCATTACCACGACAATTCAATTCAGTTCATCAAGTCCCATTTATCAGTATGAGGGTTCTTATGCATCATGATTCATTCATCTATCATCCTAGCAATACCATGTCCTATCAACCTAACTCCCAATCAGGGTCTAATCAAGCCTAACTCCAACATAAAGGAGTATACAGAACCATGAAAGAAGGTTGGGTTCGAAACACTCCACCTTAGTCTTAGATCTGGATCTGGATCTGGAAACGAGGATTTGAGAAGGTTGAGATCTGGTCAGCACCACCACTTCACGGCGCCGGCGAGAGGGAGAGAGAGAGAGAGCGTGCGACGGCGAGGAGAGAGAGAGAGCGACGCGCGGGAGAGAGAGAGGAGAGAGAGAGACGGCGCAGGAGAGAAGGAGAGAGAGCTCGACGGCTAGGGTTTTCGACCTCCGGGAATTCTCTGCAGAGCTTCGCTTCAGATTTGTGATGAGGCGAAAAGGGAGACTGCATCTCTTTTTATAGTAAAGGGAAGGGGAAGCCCTAGGGTTTTGCTAAATGGGCCGTAGAGAAGCCCATATTCTTTGGGAAATTTTTATGGGCCAGGAACCGGGCCGTTACAATCCTCCCCCGTTAATCGGAATTCGTCCCCGAATTCCAAAGCCCACATCTTTCAGACCAATCGTTCGTTACCAAAATGGATTCACACATTCACACAACAATCAAGGGAGGCATACATGACACGATAACTCTACTGGGATCTTTAAAACCAACGAAGGAATGTCATAAATAATAAAAGGAGTAGGACTACAATAGTTTGTAAAAGAAACCCAGCACATCTGCACAATACAGAATGCCGTAAATAAGGGAAGGAACACCAACTCCAATAACCAATAAATGAAATAAAACCAATAGCGAAACACGTGTCCTACTCCTACGAATCGTCTCTAGGATCTCGTCTAGCCACATTGACATGGCGAGGGGCAGCGGGACTCGGATCCCAGGTCTTCATCGCCCTCTGCGACGCGGTCCTCCTCGGCCTCCACCTCCTTTTCCGCCAACCACTCCTCCGCGTGCAGTGCTTGGTTAGCCATCCTTCTCACCAGTGCAAATTCCAGAGGCTCCAGGACTCCCACGAGTTCTTCACGAATATCCCCACGTAGCCCGGCCCTAAACAGATGACACCACTCCTCAGCTGGCTTCGGTTGACACATCTTGGCCGTATCCAAGAACTCCTCCAGGTAATCTCTCACCTTGCGTGGCTTCTGAACCATCTGGACCAGTACGTCACAATCACATGTTACTGTAGGTGGTTTTCGCGGACGCCCCCGCTTTCCCTTAGCGGGATGCCCCTACCGGCACCTCATGGCCATCGACGTCCCCACTCGGGTTTCCTCCTTCCATGCTCGAG
Source organism: Brassica rapa (assembly GCF_000309985.2). Lineage (NCBI taxonomy): Eukaryota > Viridiplantae > Streptophyta > Magnoliopsida > Brassicales > Brassicaceae > Brassica > Brassica rapa. The sequence continues at coordinate 16,610,881 of NC_024799.2, read as the reverse complement.
AGAGCGGCCACATCGGCTGCAATCTTCTCTTCTGCCTCCATGGCGAAGCCTGCCATCCGCCTCACTAACGCGAACTCCAAGGGCTCCAAAACACCCCTCAACTGCGCCTGGAGCTCCTTGCGTAGCCCGTTCTTATACCATATGCACCACGTCTCTGCATTCTTCGGTTTGCACAGCTTGGCTTGGTTGATGAAGTCCTCCGTGTATCCAGCGACTGATCGGTCCTCCTGAGCATTCTTGCTCAGTACTCCACACTGGCACTTCCCGGTGAACACCCTTGGGGTCCCCCTGCTGCACTTGGCGTCTTGCAGGGACGGCCACGCTTCCTCGGGGGTCCCTCTTCGGTTGCAAGCTGGAATCTCGCATTGCCCTGCAGTAGGCGTGTCTCCATAGCCATCCTCTGGAAATGAGGCATCAACACCTTATGCCTCACAGTCTGCTCGTGCGGGTACCTGAATGGGAACTCCCTGTACTGTTCTTCAGGATCCGGAAACATGGGTAGCACCAAGTTACCCTCCCTGTCATAGTGACGCCTTTGGGCATACTCCCTGGTGTTCCTCCGTCCGTAGTGCATACGCGGCATCCTCCACTCGTAATGGTCAAGCGAAAACATCCTGCAATAAATTTCAATCAGAACCATAATAGAAGTATGGGTATAGTGGGATTTTCAATTAATTCTTTCACAATCCGAAAATACTTAGTAATATTGCAAATTTTTTTTTTTTTTTTTTTTTTTTTTTTTTTTTTTTTTTTTCCGAAAACGAAATATATAAAAATATTTTTTTTTTTTTTTTTTTTTTTTTTTTTTAAACGTCGGAAATGCCGATCCCTTAGGACAGAACTAAGGGATCTTAACCCGCTCTGATACCAATTGTAACAGCCCGATCCCCCGGAGTCCGACCGGGGTTATCGAAGGGGCGTTATGGACACGTGTCTACTCATCTAGACAACCCTACGTGTCCCGTTACTGGTCCCGAGAGACGAGCGCATAACCTTCTTTGAAATACCGTCATACCCACATCCTATACTTCTACTTACAGTCCTGCGCACAGGAAAAATGGAAATGGAGGGGTGAGCAACAAGTTACTCAGTGAAGTGGTTCTAGACCAGCCTGCCCGCATGACACTCTATACTACTCCATGCGGGAACTAGGACTGACTAGCCACTACAATCAGTTAATGCATTTTCATCATTTCCTAATGTTATCTGCAATTTCCACAATCACTTCCATTCATTTCTAACAACCTAGCGATCAATCAATACAATGATCTCACTCATTGCCACACACGTCAAACCCTAGACTTAACCGACTCCTCTTGTCCGTCCGACCCGACCCTATGACACCTTTAACTCCCCGTTACCCGACCATGAGCTAAAACCCTACAATGCACATCCTTTTCAACTTTTCATCTTTTCCTCTTTTCCTCTTTTCCTCTTTTCCTCAGTGGGTAGCCCCCCACTAGGCTTCTACCCCATATTCATGTGGATTCGCCACATCTCCTATGGGTGCTTCCATATTCATGTGGATTCGCCACATCTCCTATGGATACCTAGCGTGGACTACTTACCCCACCTACAAACCTTAGACTCTCTATATGCTTTCCCACCCATGCTTAACCTTAACATCCTTCTTTCATACTTTTACTTATCATTTCACTTCCTTATCGTTTTCACTTAATCCTCCCCATTCCCAATTACTTTCCCTTTTCATTCATACTTGAACTTGGACTAAATCACTAGACGCCACCCGTTATCGGTGTCACACACAATACACATCGCATTCAAGTTCTACTTCAATAACGTTTATAATCATTGCTCATCTATCATCCTAGCATTTGTTCCTCTCTAGCATCCTAACTTCAATCACAACAACACATGGGACAACACAACCAAACATACAAGTATCAACTACCAATCAATCATTACCACGACAATTCAATTCAGTTCATCAAGTCCCATTTATCAGTATGAGGGTTCTTATGCATCATGATTCATTCATCTATCATCCTAGCAATACCATGTCCTATCAACCTAACTCCCAATCAGGGTCTAATCAAGCCTAACTCCAACATAAAGGAGTATACAGAACCATGAAAGAAGGTTGGGTTCGAAACACTCCACCTTAGTCTTAGATCTGGATCTGGATCTGGAAACGAGGATTTGAGAAGGTTGAGATCTGGTCAGCACCACCACTTCACGGCGCCGGCGAGAGGGAGAGAGAGAGAGAGCGTGCGACGGCGAGGAGAGAGAGAGAGCGACGCGCGGGAGAGAGAGAGGAGAGAGAGAGACGGCGCAGGAGAGAAGGAGAGAGAGCTCGACGGCTAGGGTTTTCGACCTCCGGGAATTCTCTGCAGAGCTTCGCTTCAGATTTGTGATGAGGCGAAAAGGGAGACTGCATCTCTTTTTATAGTAAAGGGAAGGGGAAGCCCTAGGGTTTTGCTAAATGGGCCGTAGAGAAGCCCATATTCTTTGGGAAATTTTTATGGGCCAGGAACCGGGCCGTTACACGACTCCTCTGCACACCCCGGGGAAAAAGAGTCAAAGATAAGTGCAAAAGCATGAGCGTGTGACAGATTTTGCTGCTTACTTTTGAGCTAAGACAGGTCCAGACTTCATGCAACCAATGTACACACGTGGTTTTGATCTATGGCGAGCCAATGTAGAATTTCTGAATCTTATTATATAAAGTTTGGTTCTTCAAATTTGTTAATTAACATGATCGCGACACATAGCAATTATATATTTAAGATTGTAACATGTGTTAATCTATCTCATAATTAAAAGTATATATACTAAGATATTAACAAAAACGTATTTTATTAAAAATATTATTATATATATTATTTAATAGTAACTTTCTTTTTTTTTTATCCTAATCAAAAGATTATTGCAAAAGATTATTATTTGATTATATAAAGTTTGGTTCTTCAAAGTTGCTAATTAACATGATCGCGACACATAGCAATTATATATTTAAGATTGTGACATGTGTGAATCTATCTCATAATTAAAAGTATATATACTAAGATATTAACAAACACGTATTTTATTAAAAATATTATTATATATATTATTTAATAGTAATTTTCCCTTTTTTTAAAATCCTAATCAAAAGATTATTGCAAAAGATTATTTGATATTAATTTTTCTTATAATATTATGACATGCGTTTAAATATATAATTATTAAAAATATATATAATAAGATAATAAAAATGAATTAAAAAATACTTTTAAAACTTATTTAATAGTAAAACGATTTAAAAAATATTTAGTAGTAATTGTTATAGAACTTTTCCCTTTTCAAAATCCTAAAAAATAGATTTGAAAACAATTTATTTAATATAATTTTTTTTTTCTAAACTTTTAATGAAAATATAATTATAAAAGATTATATTGAGTTTGGTCTTTCAAAATTGCTAATTAACATGATTGTGACACATGATAGTTCTATATTTAAAAATGTGATATGTGTTAAACTATATCATAATCAAAAATATATACACTAAAATAATAAAAATAATTTTTCTTAAAAAATAATTATAAAAATTATTTAATAGTCTTATTCTTATTATTACTATTATTACTATTTATTATTATTATTATTATTATTGTTATTATTATTTTTCATTATAATGTCGGTTTTAAAAGATACTAAAGATAGAGAATTATAAAAGATAAAAATTAATTTTTTAGAAACAAATGTTAAACAAAAACGAATTGTAAAATCCTACAAGTACAATGAAGTATTTAATAAAAACATGAAGAAAAACTAACTTTAAATTAAATAATATTACTTTTTAAGCATAATTAAAATAAAATTGTAAAAGTACTCTTATTATTTTCTTATAAGTAAATAACTTTCCTTTTTAACAGATAATTGTACGTTAAAAATATGACAAAAAATAGCAACAAATATTTCACATCTATATTTAGGTTTAAGCTTCCACATATTATTTTTACAAAATACAATAACATTTATATGAAAAGTATTACATCAGTATTTTCTTCTAATTTCTTGATACAACTCAACTTTTTATTATCCTTATTACATCTTTTGATGCTAGCATAATTTTAAATTTTGATGTTATTGTCATTCATAAGTATGTGTGAATATGATAAATATGTGTTTGTATGTATAACACAGAATATATAAATAATTACACAAAAATTTCAGTTTAAATTAAAATAGTTGTATAAAATCTAAAAGAAGTAAAATAATTAATTTCCTTTTTAAATGTCTGAATAAAATAAAAACGTAAAAGCAATCTTATTTTTCTTATAATTAAATAACTTTACTTTTTAATAAATTTGTGTTAAAAATATAAACCAAAAGTAACTTCAAATATTTCACTTGATATTGTGATATGTGTCAATTAAAAAATTAGATTGTGAATGTGTCAATAAAAACTTTCATTATGTGAAAACTAATGGTTGGTCCGCCCTACGGGCGGGTGAGTTTCCAATAAAACTATTTTTATTAAAATATATTTTATTTATTGATAAAAAAAATATTTTAATTTTTTGGAAATAAAAATTAACTTAAAATTGTATTAATAAATATTATATGTTTTAACTTTAAATTGTGAAAACAGCTCTTCACATTTTTTCGTGCCGAGTGTCGGTTAATTATAACACAAAGTTTAATATTTGTTAGAAGATCACAATTTTTATTGTCAATTAACATTTGAGTGTATGATCTGACAATTTCATTTCATGTATTTCATTTCTTTTGATGTCGTTGCCATTTGTCCACAAGAGAGAGTTGTAATTGGATAAGTGTGAAAGTTTTGAAGCTTAGCTTATATTATTGACCATTTGGATTAGTACGGTGTATATCACATATTGTTATTTTTTGATAAATGTAAATTTGAATAATACTTTGAAAGCAGACAGAGAATATATATGTATTATTTGAAACAAACATATAATTTGAGTCGTCTGAAAAAATCCCCCAATCTAAATGATTTTTAAGTGAAAATGTAAAAAAGAATTATGTAAATATGCTTTTGAGCTTATTTAGTTTTAAATACGCTCCAAAAACTTAATTTCGTAGTAACACTTTGTTTACAGTAGTATATTTATTAAAATAACAGTGGGTACCATATCGTATTGCATTCATTTGCTAAGTTTAGTTTTGAAATCTAAAAAAAAAACATGACTGTAGATTATTTATATATATATGGTTTTCTTTGCCCACATTCTTTCACCTCAGCACATAATAATATTGTGAAATGGTCTACTTCCCAGAGGACTCCAAGTTGTTTTGTTTCTGTCGTATTGTGGAGGAGGATAACTGACAGTAGAGTGTGGCAGCTATCAATTTTGTTAATATTTAGATTCTAGTTTATTTTAATTAAATTTATCAGTCATTTCTTCTGACTGTTATTAGCTTTATTAAATCCAACAGAATCTGTATGATGTGCTAAAACATGTTTATTTCTAAGATTTTATAAATGCAGTGAGCTAACTTTATAATCAAGTAATTGCTTTTGAAATTGCCATTATAAAAACACCTTAAGATAAAAGAGTTTTATATTATTAACATTAAATACTAAATGAAAAATAAAAGAGCTATTTTCATCGAATAGAGTACGTAATTTGATGAAGCTTAAAACAAAAGAAATGCTAAACTCAATGAAACAGCATCTCATCAGAGCTTAACGGAGAAGAGGATATTCATTTTTCCTGCTAATTGAGTCCTACCAAGCAATTATCAGTCTGTCTGGTCCATACTACGTTAGTTCTTGCTACAAACATTCAAAATGAAACAAACATTATTTGGAACAAACAACGCAATATGAGAAATATAATTTACATCCCATAAGGATCAAATTTTCTTGCATTCAGGTAGACTTCAGGGTCCATGTGGGCATTGCTAAACCATGTTAAAACTTTCCAACCTATCGGAATAAATAGCCTGCAAGGTTTTTTTTAAAAAAAAAGCCTGCAACAGGATTAATTGAATAAGTGCATTTAGAAAAGTGTCTTGTGCTTCATATTAGGTTTTTTTTTTTAATTATAGTATATATTGAAACCCTATTTATGTACTAACCAATTTTTTGTAGTCCTTGCTTGTTTCCATCGAAGTTATCCTTAGAAGTTCTTTGACGATCTGCCACCTGTAAGTTTTTTTATATCAATTTACTTTTTTTTGTTTTCATAATATACGTGAAGGACAAATGATTTACCAGTACTGTGGAGGGTAAATGTTGAGGTTGCTCTGCTTAGTCAGCCTTCGTTCTTGTGAATCGCCAGTGTACAGATTAAGAAATCTAGTACTTGTTATCATTGATCTTCGTCCTTCTCAGTGAGAAACTCCATTGAAACTTTAGAGCGTTCCGAGAATGGTTCTTGACTATTTTAAACCAAAAAATATTGACGAAGCAGATGGCGTCTTTCTTGTAACTCTCCAGTGTACCGAAGAAAATATCATCTCTTCAAGTTTTCAGTGACAAAAACGCTTGCACCATGGAGAAATCCAAACACAAGGTCTCTATGCTTCCAACAACAAACACACAGAGAACATATAATAGAATAATAGACCCAAAACTTGCAGTAGCATCCAGTGTACAAAATCATCTGCGAGACGAAACATCAGTACAAAAACCAGTAATGCCAAAACATGCACTTCTTCTTTTCTTAAAATCTTGAATAAAAGAAATTTCTAAAAGAATTTTTTTTTTCTAATCTTAACCAATTAAACAATTTTCCTTTTTTTTAAATCATGACCAGCAAGAATTGTAAATTTTATTTAATAGTAATTTTTACTTCAAAAATTTAATGATAAACATGATAGAAATTATTCAAATAACAAGAAATTATTCAATGATAAACATCATAGAAATTATTCAACTAAAAATTTATTTAATGATAAATTTACTTCAATAACAATTAATCAATTAACAAGAAATTTGTAAAAATATTAATGATATTGAAAAAAACGAATTTTGAAAATTGCAACTTTTAAAAATAGTTAATATTAACTGGAAATAGTTGTTTGATAGAAATTTTAATTTTTTAAATCCTAGACAAAATATAATTTTTTAATTTCCTTTTCTAAAATCCTACAAAACTGTAAAAAAGATATTTGATAGTTGTTTTCTTTTTTTTATAAAACAAATCCTAAAAAAGAAATTTGAATAATATTTTTAAGTCCTAACCAAAACAGAATTGTAAAAATTATATAATTAACAAAAGAAGTGTAAAATTAGCATAAATACGAATTGTAAAACTAGGAATTGTAAAAATATTTATTAATAACTTAAAATAATTATTTGATAACAATTGTTTTTTAAATTATAAAGAAAAGATATTTGTAATAGGTTATATGAGAAAAATATAATTCTATCTCATAATTAAAAGTATATATACTAAGATATACTTAAAATTGCAACATGTGTTAATCTATCTCATAAGTAAAAGTATATATACTAAGATATTAAAAAAACTTATTTTATTGAAAATATTATTATATATATTATTTAATAGTAATTTAACTTTTTTAATCCTAATCAAAAGTTTATTGCAAAAGATTATTTGATATTAGTTTTTCTTCTAATATTATGGCATGTGTTTAAATATATTATTATTAAAAATATATATAATAAGATAATAAAAATGAATTTAAAAATACTTTTAAAACTTATTTAATAGTAAAAACGATTTAAAAAAAATATTTAGTAGTAATTGTTATAGAAATTTTCCCTTTTCAAAATCCTAAAAAATAGATTTGAAAACAATTTATTTAATATAAGTTTTCTTTTCTACACTTTTAATGGAAATATAATTCTAAAAGATTATATTGAGCTTGGTCTTTCAAAATTGATAATTAGCATGATTGTGACATATGATAGTTCTACATTTAAAAATGTGATATGTGTTAAACTATATCATAATCAAAAAATATATATACTAAAATAATAAAAGTGATTTTTGTTAAAAATTAATTATAAAATTATTTAATAGTCTTATTCTTATTATTACTATTATTATTATTATTATTATTTTTCATTATAATGTTGGTTTTAAAAGATACTAAAGATAGAGAATTATAAAAGATAAAAATTAATTTTTAAGAAACAAATTTTAAACAAAAACGAATTGTAAAATCCTACAAGTACAATGAATTATTTAATAAAAACATGAAGAAAAACTAACTTTAAAATAAATAATATTACTTTTTAAGCATAATTAAAATAAAATTGTAAAAGTACTCTTATTATTTTCTTATAAGTAAATAACTTTCCTTTTTAATAGATAATTGTACGTTAAAAATATGACAAAAAATAGCAACAAATATTTCACATCTATATTTAGGTTTAAGCTTCCACATATTATTTTTACAAAATACAATAGCATTTATATGAAAAGTATTACCTGAGTATTTTCTTTTAATTTCTGGATACAACTCAACTTTTTATTATCCTTATTACATCTTATGATGCTAGCATAATTTTAAATTTTGATGTTATTGTCATTCATGAGTATGTATGAATATGATAAATATGTGTTTGTATGTATAACACAAAATATATAAATAATTAAACAGAAATTTTCAATTTAAAATAAAATAGTTGTATAAAATCTAAAAGAAGTAAAATAATTAATTTCCTTTTTAAAAGCCTAAATAAAATAAAAACGTAAAAGTAATCTTATTTTTCTGATAGTTAAATCACTTTACTTTTTAATAATTTTGTGTTAAAAATATAAACCAAAAGTAACTTCAAATATTTCACCTGATATGATTGTGATATGTATCAATTAAAAAATTAGATTGTGAATGTGTCAATAAAACTAAGAAGAAGAAACTAGAGTAAACACATGAAATCTAAACTTAACACTTTCATAATCACAGAGAAAAACAAAATACAGCAGCAACACAAACTCAGTAAAATTATGGAGCTGAAAAGAGATCAATAAAGAAGATTAATTGACCTCGGACTTCTAAAATAGAGTAACTATATTATATAAGTTAATTTAATTTAAATATATGCATCTATAATAGAGATGCCATCTGTATAGATGGATATTTTATTACCTTTAAATTTAGAATAAAAACTTTTTTTATATATTTTTCATCAAATTAACATTATCGTACTATACAGATATATATTAGAGAAAAATCCATTTTTATAATAGAATTTTTATAAAGATAGATGAGTTGAAAATGTACTTTAACGATGCGGAACTATGTTGAGTTTCCCAAAAATTAATTGTTTAAGTTCTTGATTGCTTAAAGAGTGACAATTGGCTACTAAATCTCTTTAAATTCTCTTTAAAAATATTTTAAAAAGAGAAGCTTCTTCATTTTCTATCCTCTTTTTCACCTTTTCTATTTTTTTATACTAGGGTCGGTCCGTGCTACGCGCGGATTATATATTTCAATCTTTATATATATATTATATATCATGTTTTTGTTTATTGTTTTGCTTATAAGCTATTATAAACTCATTGTTTTAAGTAAAAATAAATTATATCTCTTATTCAAAAACATATTTAATAAAAAGTAAATAAAAAAACTTTAAAAAATGTTTTATTAGTTAAATACACTAAAATTTCTGTGAAAAATATTAATATTTACTACATTATTTGTTAACCTATAAAAAGAAAACAATATAGTACAATCTAACTATAGTTCAAATATAATTATGGATTAAACCTCAGTGCAAAAAACTAATCAAGATATTCCCAATAGATATGCACAATTTATTTAATTTTTATTATTAAATATTATTTTATTTACAGACAATTAAAGAAAGTTTTATTTTGTTTTACAGTTACTATTTTCTAGTATACCAATCACGGTATTACATTGTTATTAAAAATAAAACTTTATACACTTAAACTTAATTTTTGACTTTTTTATTTTTTGCTTACAGTATTAACTATTAAGTATCAATGAATATTTTTAATCATAAAAGAAGTTACTAATTAAGTAACTACCCATAAGACAAATTGTGTGGGGCTTAATATTCAACCAAGAAAATTGAAATGACAAAAGAGTCCTTCTAGCTCTTAGGAAACATACAGAGTAGGTCTAATAGCGTAGGTTAAAAAAATAAAAAGACTTTGTAAAGATGATAGGATGAATAATGATTAATCTAATATTTATTCTCCCTCCCCCTCCCCCTTGAGGGTGGCTAGGCAAAAATTGGCAAATGAAATACTTAATAATTCTGATACAAGGGGCTGCATGGAAAGGAAATCGCAGCAAAAGATCTTCGTTGCATGCAAAAAGATTGTATGGGGGGGGGAGAGAGACCAAAAGTTCATGTCGGGGTTTGTCTATAAAAGGAAGCCAATCGGCGAGCTCTCGCCATAAACACTCACACAAACTACATACAAGAAGTTAACTTATTTATTGCCATGGTAAAAAATGCAGAAGATTGTATGGGGGGGGGACAGAAATCTATGATTAACCCATGGTGAAAGTTGCAGAGATTTTTCACAACAACTAAAAGAAGAAGACGAGTTATTTACTGTTTCGCTATTCATTAAACTAGTTTCTTTAGGGATGCAAACACGTGAAATGATGGATCTAACTAGTTTGATTCCCACCTGACTATGCTTCGTTATTGAATTAAACACTAGAACTAATTCGATATAGTATTTACATTAGATGTGATGGATAAACTAATTGTTAAACAGTATTATATATATATATATATCTATGTATATATATATTATCAGTCTAACAATGAATTTAAAAGACTAACCTAAAAGATAAATTAATAAAAATTATTAGATGTACCATATATATAAATTGTTATATGTTATTCAATATGTTAGCTGTATAACAATAAATCTCTACGATTAATTTGAAAATACATGAAAAATAGTTATAACCATATTAAAAACTTTTGAACTTTTTATATCAAATAGGACGGAAAAGTTAATTGTTATACAATATTAATATATATTTAAGCTAGCTAACAATAAATTTTAATGACTAAAATAAAAGATAAATTGTTACAAATAAATTGACAAAAAAAAATTGTTACAAATAATAAATATATTGGATACATAAATTGTTATATGTTATTAGATATGTTAGCCGAGTAAAATATTTAGATTAAATTGTAACTTTTGCTATTATGTTTATCGCGTCAATAATATTGTTTACAAGTCAACTAATATCCAAACACATATCAAAGTTCAGCATTTTTCCATTGTTTACAGGCTAATTCGGTCGTATATGAACTTTTTAACGCATCTAAACTTTTTAAACTAATATCCAACACACAAATACAAAATTTAGCATTATCCATTATTCATTAGCAATAATGTTAAGTAACACAAAAAAAAAGTAAGCAGAAGAAAGCCACGTTTCTCTTTCATCACTCTCTCTTTGTTCTCATCTTGGTCAACTTCCTAATCATCATGTACAAAAACAGAAGAAAGAGGAACAAAAGATTCATCGATGACTTAAGGTTACAGTAAAAAGAATTAATTTGTAGAAAAAATAATTTATGGATTATACCAAATCAACTATTTGAATCTAGCCTTCTTCTATCACCGGTCCATGTTCCGTAAGATGATGATTTCTTTGGACCATTGTCAACTCTTCCCCATGAAGCTTAATCTTCCAAAGGTTTTAGTTGCTCGCATGTTTGGAGTTTCCGGAGCTGGATCTTTGGCAGACGAACAACATATGAGAACAACAATGGAAATTACATTTATGTAAATATTAGACAGAATGTTCTTTTTGTGGTGATTTAGAAAGAGATGAAGAACGATATGAAGAAAGTATAAACAACTTGAATTAAACTTGGGTTTCGAAATTATGAATACATCTCTCTGGAATTGCAAGTGGGTTTGGAAGAGAAGAGAGAGAATGATGCAAAATGAATTCAATATTAAAAATAAAAATAATAAGAAAAATAGAGGAAGCAAAAGAGAAGAATAGATGTCTAAATGTGTTTTCAATTTAATTTAAGCAATAGGGGTAGCAGGGTCATTGCACTTCAAAAAAACAGTGGGGAACATTTAAAATGTGTATCTACCTAAATACTAGATAATGTTTGTGTGTGTAGTGCAAATACTCTATTTTTAATGGTGTAAGTGAATTTTGAATATCTTTCCAGTCCAACATTATTTCCAGTCCAACATTATGATCCAAAAACATTTTTTTATAATTTTTCCAGTAAATGTTTTTACAATCTAACGAATACATACATTTTTACAATCTAACGAATACATATATTTTTATTCTATCTAATGTAAAATATATTTCTAATTATAATAAATACTGTTTTTGTCAGCTGTCTAACATGTTTGGTATATCAGATGAATAACAAATAACTGAATAATTGTTAGAAAAGAAAACTAAAAATAGATTAAAAGATGTTAAACAATAAAAAATTGTAAGTTTAGTTCTAATTTTCAATAGATTAGTCACTTTTTGCTATGGTAATACATATATAGTGTTATCGCTTCTAAAATGCATGAATGTGTACAACTTTGAATGATATTGTGAATGGAAAAAAGGTGAAATCACATTTTTAAACTATGACAACGTGAGAAAGCTCTATAATATTTCACCACCTGTGTTTCAAGTAATATTTTCTACAATACTAAAAAATGACACTAAAACTGTTTCAGTTTATTGTAAAATGAAATTATAATCTGTGTAGCACGGGGACGTCTATTTAGATGCCGTACCGGTACCGGAAACGTTTCGGGGACGGGTACTTCACGGGGACAGCACTGGTACGGCTTGGGGACGGTTAGAGAACTTAGTTATGAATAAGACTAGTTTTCACGGGACCTAATGCTTGTGTAATTGTCTTTTAACTGTCACTATTATCTTGCTTCTAATTTTAGTTGGCAAAATAGACATATTATAGTAAATTATATTTAATTATGTTAGATTTGCTGTATAAATTTGTTTTTTTTATAAATATTTTATGTTTTTTACTAATATATATTTGCCGTACCCGTACCCATAATTTTTAAATTTTACCGTTTCCCGTTCCCGCTTCCGTCCCCGTTTCTGTCCCCGTATCCGTCCCGGTGCATCATAGATTATAATGGAGTTTAATAGTCATCTAAATGCATGTCATCTAAATGCATATCATCTAAAAGCATTTCACAACTTGTGATATAGCTTTCACTCTAACGAATACATATATTTTTATTATATCTAATGTAAAATATTTTTTTCCTAATTATAATAATTATTGTTTTAAAATTTTGAATCCAACAGTTTAGTAATACATATGTACCGAGGAGTCATTGCGTAAAAACTTCTTGTCTAACTTTTTTTTGTCAGCTTTCTAACATTTTTGGTATATCAGATGAATAACAAATAACTGAATAATTGTTAGATAAGAAAAACTAAAATAGATTAAAAAATGTTAAACAATAAAAATTATAAGTTTAGTTCTAATTTTTAATAGATTAGTCACTTTTTGATATGGTAATACATATATAGTGTTATCACTTCTAAAATGCATGAAGGCGTACAACTTTGAATAATATTGTGAATGGAAAAAAATGGCGAAATCACATTTTTAAACTATAACAACGTGAGAAAGCTCTTTAATATTTCACCACCTGTGTTTTCAAGTAATATATGCTACAATACTAAAAAGTGATACCAAAACTGTTTCAGTTTATTGTAAAATGAAATTATAATGCAGTTTAATAGTCATCTAAATGCATCTCATCTAAATACATATCATCTAAAAGCATTTCACAACTTGTGCTATAGCTTTCACTGTAAATATGGAAAAGCATTCATAAAACCAAGTAATATTAAGAATTTAAGATATAAAATATAAGCACAGATTACTAACAACACTTCGTGAACAAAAAGAAAGACCTTCTTGGAAAGAAGAATGATAGTAATATACTCCAATACAAATACATTTGCAGGAGCTGAGGTTAAGATGCGCAGAAGGAGAACCTCCAAAAATGCATTGGTGAGACATTTCTCTTTGTATCAGTTCTCACATGTGAGTTGTTGTTTCTCTGATCATCTGATGTAATAGGCACGAAACAGCTGAAGAGAATGCATTAGATGTCAATACTTATAATAAGTTGTTTTTCAAACCATTATTGTATGCTTCTCAAGCCTGCAATTAGGAAAGCATATTAATTTGAAGGTTACACGATCCTTCGCAGCGAAATCATTGTGAGGAGTAATGAAAACCATTCTTCCTGATGACAAATTTTTTTGTACATGAGTATTATCAGAATCTTACATTTGTTGTATATCACAATTTGGTAAAGAGAGCAGCCTGTCCTGGATTTGTCACCACACAACTATTCCATTGAACTGACTCTCGTCATTGGTCCTATCTCCCTTTGTTCTCGTCATCCTTTTCCAATCCAATAGCTTCTTCTAGCACTCTTTCCTAACACGAACACTAAGGTTTTGTGGTCCTTGAGAGGTATAAATTGGATGTGCAATTCCATGCAGTTGATGTGCAAAGCAAAATTATAAACTTGACTAGCAATATACATCTAATGTAGAACCAATAGGAATTACATACTTGCAAGAGTGAGCTCTTGAGCAATGTTTGGTGTAGTCTCAAAAAAATGAAGAAAGACTTTTTGAATTTCGTCAGAAGAATCTGAAATAGAACATAACAAATACTACCATTCATTCCCTACATCACAAAAGGTTCAATCTAAACTTGGCAGCACTAAGCTCTGCTAAACGATCCTCAACACATGAATAATCTAAAAAGACGAAGCTCTCATATATTTGAACCCTCGCCACATCAACCCTTAATAAACAAAGTATAGTTCGAAGAGTGTATGCCTTAAGTTGAGAAGATCTCACGAGAATGCTCTTTAGCAGCGAAAGTCACTGAAGCATCTTCAGTCACTTGACTGTTATTATTGCAAAAAAGTTCATTTAAGAAGGAAAGTTGTTGTTAATGATGGCGTTAAAGTGAGGCTTGAATTCAAAAGACTTGTGTAACGTATCCAGATTTTTCTGAAAGTATGTAGAAAGCATTCGATAAGACACTGTTCAATTAGGATACAACAGAACCCAATTGGCTAACAGAACATAGACTGTGAATCCATGGCGGTAGTATGACCACGATGGGCACTTCGGCGGTGAGAACCTCGACTTGTTTAGACTTGTTTAGCTACATCAAGACTTTTTCATGAAGATTTTATGGGTAAAATCTCATCCTGAAGCCGCATCCAAAATGTCCTTACTCATATCTAGGATTGAGTGGTGAAACTGGAGATTCATCTCAAACCAGGCTGTTGAACTCTGTTGGTAAAGATCCAAAACTCTTCTATTATAAGAGAAAAGATTGTAGAACAAAAACAATTTGCATATTGGGAGTTCTCTCTCATATGTGGTTCAGTGGTCTGTGGACTTACTGGTCAAATCCACACCTTTCACCTCTATCCCTTTTGTGGACCCATATAAAAGATATTTCTTTTTATCCATATATCCAGAAAATGTAACTCATAAAAGTCATAGTTGGCTGAACTAAACCTATACATATGGGAAAATTGAAAGGCAAAATGGAGATATTGTACTTATTATTGTTTCATACATTTGGGTCCCCCTTAATGTCAGAAGATGGGTTCTCTCTCCATTGCTATTCAGAATGCTTCCTCTGTTAAGGTCATCCATCAGGACACTCAACAATCTCCAAAGCAAACTGATATTTTGTCTTATGGTTCTTTGGATCTTTATTCTATCTAGATTTCGTATGTCCATTTCCCCTTTTTTCCAGTTGATTGTTGACTTGATTCTACTATTTAAGCTCCAGCGTCTCATGTAATGGTTTTATCCTCTTCTGCCAATTCGCCTACTGGTTCTTTGGATGAAGTTCTGACGAACTGATAGAGCGGTAGTGGTAGTCCATTTAGTCGAGCATCTCATATTCTCATGCACTCCCAAGGTTCGACCCTACTTTCCCTCCTTCACTAGTGCGAGATACTAAGCCAAGCGGACCGGGGCCGTGTAGAGCTTTGACATAAAAAAAATGATGACGAATTCAAGTCTTTAGGATTAAGATCTCCTGATTCAAAAAAACAAACTCGGGGCTTGAGACCTTCTAGGTAGATTAGTGTATCTGATTTAGCTCTACTAAATAAGTTTTTCTCGTCAAACAAACAAAAAGACAGTCTTCTTCTCATAAAGGTTTTCAATACAAAAATCTTCTTTAATAGATCAATTCAAGAAAGAAAAGGAGATACCAACAAAGCTCTGTAACTTGTTTCTTTTGTGTGTGTTTCAACAAAAGGATGCATTAATTGGAAAGATCTTATTTACAACGAAGGCTCTGCATTACACAACTCAACTCAAAGAAAAATCATAAAGTCAAAGAAAGAAAGCACACATCAAGATTCCGGGTTACAAAGTAGGAGTGTAAGGAAGAGGAGGAGAAGGAAGGAGAAGAGGGTGAGAGGAACTGGAGCGATGGAAAGGAAGAGAATATAAAATATGAAGTCGAATTCTCCTCGGAAAAGGCGCCTGAGAGAAGAGATACTCCAAAGCTCCGGCGAGTACCACCGTGTAGTCCTTCAACATCTCGGCCAATACCGTCACCAGCAACATTCTTATTACTTTTTCTAAATCGAATCTTCTCGTTCTTTCTCGTTTTCTGTGTGTTTCTCCTAAACTGTGTTTCTCCTAAACAATTGTCTTTACTTATATATATATATAGTTGGAGTCTCGGAGTAGTGAAGTCAAAACTAGGGGTGATGTGTCTTCTACCATATCCGCTCTTGGTTTTCTACTTTATTAAATTATATCATTTTTAATAATATCACTAAATTGAGATTCCAATGTTTGACTAATCAAATGTGAATTCTTTTGTCTATAATTATTGATTAATATTTCACTGTCGGAAAAAAAATTAAAAAATTATCACTAAATTAACTCAAATTTTTTTTCTTGGTAAAGAATCCAAATTTGTCATTTTCTACTAAAAATATTTATATGCTGTTACTAATTTATATTATAAGAAACTTTTATTAATAAGAACCCATGAAATGGAGACACCATGGTTTTTTAATTATTATTTTTCTACTAAACGCTGCAAATAAAATGACATTTAACTATAAGAAAATTTCGTGTAGTTTGAATAATAAAAAGAGTAATTGCACTCTACACACAAACAAAATATCATAATTAGGTGGATACACATTTTGGATTTGCTTAGGTTTTGTCGACATTTCTATGACCAATATACCCCTATTTTTATTTGATCATAAGTTCATGTAGCCCAAATATTTCTTATATCTATTTCTGTAGTTTCTTCTTTACATCGGGGAAAACAATAAATAGATTCACTTTTCTCACTGTTACCACTTTGTTTCATAATTTTTTATTATTATAAAATTTTGAATTTATACGGAAAATAAAGAAAAAATAATCAGTCAAGATTCATAAGAACATTGCCAAGGAAGAGAGAAGAAGCTTTGTTTCGTGAGCATTTCATTTCGCCTTTGTCATCTAATTCAATTCCATCTCTGCATTTCCTTCGGAACCTTCTCAAGATCGAGAAAGTTTTAGGTTTCTGAGAATTCTATCACATGGAGCTGCGGATCTTCCGGGGAGGTAGATGGAAGTTAGATCAGAGACTACTCAGGCGCGGAGCGATAAGCTTCCGCCTCCGAAGCTTCGCTTACAAGTCTGGTTCGCCGCCGGTGAGCTTTGGCATACCCGGATCTTAACTGGTTTAACCAATCACACTTCCAGATTCTCATCTCCCATGGAACCAGTTCCATTTCCGCCTCCTCTTCCAGATTCTCAGCTGAAACTTGTTAATCAATTTTATATCATGGCAATGTGAAATGTAGTCAGCTAAAACTTGTAAACCAATTTGACCAGCTCTTTCTTCGAGTCAGGCAAACACATAATGTGGGCTAAAACTTTCGAATGTCTTTTATGACAATCATCATTATATTGCTTATGTCAACAGCTGTATTTTTTTAAAACACAAAGTTAAATTAATTTGTAGGTGCTTAACCATATGTATTTGGTTGTTAATCAACTTTATATCATGCCAAACAACTATTGTGGACACAACCATAAGTGTACTTGTAACTTGTCACTATTATGGATAACCGGCTAAAAAATGTGTTATCCATGTATAGGATCACTAATGACAGCTACTGCATGTCTTACACTTATAAATTTGTGAAGATAGTCATCTTTGTTTACGGTTGATAATCTAATCAACGAGTTATCAATTAAATTTGATTAATAGCATGTCCCTTATAGAACTGTTGTTAATGATGAATAATATATCCAGCTAGCATATTGTAGCTGGCCAACTAAAATATTGCCCAAGACATAGCCAACTTAGTACTTGGCCGGCTATATTTCAGTTTACATAGTCAAATAGAAAAGTATCCCATTGCAAAAACTTATTATAATTGAACATAAATTCTATCATCGGAGTTAGCCGAGTATTATTGTAACTATATCCGCCGGTCTGTTTGTTAACCTGAAAATAAAACAATAGAGTGATTATATTGTAACTATATCTGGCTAATATATTCATTATACATTTTCTCCTATTTGTTTAACTTATATCCGGTTAATATTGTACTTATATCTAACATACTCTTCGGTATCCGGCTAATATGTTCAGTATACAATCCAGCCGCTGCCGGAGATCCATTTCAAGACCCACCCATTGTCCTCGAACATGAGCTTACTCATCGATCCCAGCAGCTCAAGCACCAACAAGCCCTCCCCACCATAACGACTCATCGCTTTCCCCTTCACCATCGGTCGAACACTCAGAACTCCAAGAGGTCGTAAGGAAGGGATTGAGACTGCGCAGTCAAGACGAATCTTAGAACCGGATCTCGTTCTCTAAAGATCCGGACATGCATGACCACCGCCGCAAAACCACCACCTGGACAAACTGGAAACTTCGACAGCAAACAAGCACCACCTCATCAGGCCAGCGAAAGACCCTAAAACTCAAGATGAAGCTCCGGCCATGAACAAGAAAGAAAGAAAATGAAGGGACCCTCACGGAACCAGTACCAATGCTAGAACACCGGCGACCGGAGGGGGCGAGATCTGACCGGAAAAAGGGGCTGCGCTTCTAGAGAGAGGTTAGAGAGAAAAAGGGGAGGGAGGAGAGAAGTAGTAAATATTTTACCAGAAAAATAAAAAATATTTAGTATATCTTAACTAATAACCTTATGACCTCACTAATTTCTGCGGGAATATAGTATAGGGTTACTATGGTAATCTACTTTCACTCGAAGAATACGCCAGCCCCCTAGAAAACAATGTTGTGTGTATTTACTTAATTTGTCGATCTTTTATGGGTTTTGACCAAATTAACTCTAATAAAAAACATACAAGTGTTTAGGAAAACAGAAAACGCACATTGTATTGGATATGCATGCATCTGTCCACATCTTTATTAGGCGGAAGTCGGAACCCACTCCAAAACCGGATGATGTTTATCCGCTTGATCTTTATCTTGATTCCTATGTCATTTAATAGCTACTTCGCTTTAATGTAACGACAATATAAATAAATAAATTATTTGACACCAAAATAAATGCTATGGTAGGTTGTTTATATTTAATTTAATGAAGATATAGACACTGATTGATAATAAAAATCTTGGATAATTTGTCTGTATTTGAAGACATACTTATTTAAAGGGGTTTTATTTTTTCGAACAAAAAGGTTTTAAACGACATGGAACCATATCTTAAGTTTTATTTAGGCTCTGCATAGTAATAGACTAATAGTAGATTAAACAGTGCGAAACAAGCAGATTATATACTGCAGAACAACTGCAATTTTCCTAAAATAAGCAGTTCCAAAAAAATATGAATAATGATAAGTATGATAAATAATAAAACTGCGAGATATATATTTATATTTTAGAAACTAAATTGTCAGTGATACTAATATAACTTTAATTTTTATTTTTAAAAATGTTTTATATATCTGAAATATGAAATTTAATATGGTATTATTGAAATTTTCTAGCTAATATCATAATTTGTTTAAAATATTATAACTGCGCTAGTTATTTTTAAATAAAATTAATTTAAATTTACTATTTAAAATAAAATTGTAAAAGTAAATATCAAAATTTTACAATTGAATCTTTACTATGTAATTTTATAAATAATATAACAATCGCTAAATCTTTTGGTAAATTTTTATTAAAATACCAAATAAATAGATTTTTTGGGTAATTTTGAGAGAATGATTTTAAAAAAAGATATGAATTATCAAAAAATCATGAACTAAATAAACATGTATGAATATATATATCTGTAATGTAATGAATTTTATTCATTTTAGTGTAAACAATAAACAAGTAAAACTGCAGAGCACAAAAAAATATATGTATATGATATTTTTTTAAAAAAGTTAAGTAAACAATCGAAACAACTCATACATAGTTACGACAGAACCACACGTTAGCCCTGAGCATTCCGTTTTTGGTTCCAGTTCCAGTTCAATTTTTTGGTTCTTGAGGTTTAGGATCTATTCGACTATTTAGAAAATTTGATTCGTTTTTCTTTCAGTTTTTTTTAGTTTTCAGTTTCGTTCGGGTAATAATGTTAGAAACATGCTAATATCCGAGATAATCTTGGATCTCATTAAGTTTTGATTTGGTTCCGCTTTTTCGATTAATTCAAGTTAAAAATAAGAAAATTTGAGTTTTTATTAAATATAAAATTTTTTATTAAAAATTAGATAATTTGGATAACTAAATATTATGGATAAAAGTATTGTGGTAGTTCATTTTTTGGATGTTTGTTATTTTGTTAACAAAGGGATTTCCATTTAGAAATAATATTTTAAATTATTTGATTATTTTCAACTAAATGTAGTTAATATTTTCAATTATACAAACTATATTATAGAAATTGAAGTATCCATACAGATCCAGTTCTATTCTGATTCGCTTCCAATTATTTGGTTCTAGAAATATATGATCTACTCAGATTATATCAAAACTTTTTATTTGAATATAAATGTTTTATAATTAATAATGTTAGTTAACAAAATCTCTTAAAACTTTCTCAATTAAATATAATAATCATAAATAACCGCATCTTAAAACACATCTCATTTGATATGTTATGATTATACATGGCTTTGATAAAAAAAAATGATTATACATGGCGTTCCTCGAATTTGTTCGTGCTAAAAAACCGCCAACACTCCATTTATTTTTTGTATCATTTGACAATATATTAAAATAACAGTGGTGAATGGTAACACATTTTGTGGTCCGTCCCGCGTAGGAAACGCATGCTCATAGCCTTAAAGAAGTTGGAGTATGTTGCAGTTAATTGGATTTTGGTTTGTTTTTTTTGGTTAAATCAATTTTGGTTTTAACATAGCGATGGATTCTTAAGTTCAAAACCAAGTACGATGTTCGAATCTGTGGAGCAGTGCGTGACCTTCAGTCTCATTCATGAAATCCTTAATATTGGGGCTGCAAATTATTATCCAGGATATGGGATCCGTTCTGATGCTCAAGATACGCTATGAAAATAGAATATTCGGGATATCTGGACTCAAATCCTGATAGTAAATTCTAGAATCAGTCAAAACTGGATCCGAATATCTTGAGTTTTAAGTTTGAATATCCGGATACGGATTTTTTAAAAATATTAAATATTAAATTTTATTATAATTATTTTTAATATATCAATATTTAAACATAAAATTAGTCATATAATAATATATTTTTATTTTTATAATATAATATTCATGTATATATTTATAAGTATTGTAAAAATATCTGATTTATGTATTATGTTTTTAAAAAAAAATCTAAAAGAATAGCTTTTCATTATTTTCGGATCTAGATCCGGATTCGAATACCCACAGGTATTACAATATATAGACAAATATCTATATCTGAATCCGGGTACTAAAATCATGGAATCCGACAGATCGGATTCAGATACCCTAAATTTCTTAGATATCCGGATCCGTCCCACCCTTACTTGATATCGGTGACAGAGGTATGAGAGAGTGTCACCTGACCCTTATAGATTTCTTTTAAAAAAGTTACTTGTATTTGAAGATAAAATAAACTTCATTTGCATACATGTGTTGCTGTTTATTTACTTTTTTGTAAATAAATATTTACTTTATGTAAATAGTAATATATATTTCAACATTTACCCATATTAAATAATTTTTTAATATGACACTTCTAAACATAATAGTTTTATTAAAGTTTAGAGAGAGAAATACCTCTCAACTCTCTCCTCTTCACGAAATCAAATCTTTCAGAAATTGAGAGTTTGAAATCTTCATTTTTTGTTGTTAATATTTCCGTTAAACAGATAATATCTTTCGTTCTAAACTTTTTTCTGGTTAATCCAGATCTAGTTTCGTTTTTGTTTTTAACTTTTGCGATCTCAATAGAAATCCAAACTGCTTGTGATGGATTATCTACTTTGAAGGATAATTAGTAAAGGAACTTTAGTTTTCTAAGTGTTTGAACATTAGTTTTCTAAGTGTTTGAACATTTGTGTTCATTTAAAAAGGTATAAAGATGACGATTTTTAATAAAATATCAAATGTTCCTTGTGAACTAAAATGGTATTGGCTTAAGCTCAGTGACGGTAAACTGATCATGGAACAGATAGAATCTAAGTAAGGAATCAATGGAACCGCAAAGCCAAATAAAGAAAGTTAAACTATTGGACAATGTGGGTTCCGAGTAAGGAAAGTTCGACTAGATAAAGTTGCAGGTTTATACGAAAGCATGGTCAGTCTCTAGGAATCAGATAAGGAAAGTATTGTAAAGACTGAGTCAAGCCATTGGTGGTGAAATTTGACCAAGTTAAATACAAAAACATCATTGATGATCCGCCTTGGTGAGCAAGGCTACAAAATGTTATTAGAAAGGGTGTCTAACTCTTATTTCTCTCACAACTCAGAAAACGAGTCTTAAAAAACAGCCAGAGCAAGAACAAAGTTTTAGAAAGACAGTTGGGAAGCAAGAACATAGTCTTCGATCTTTAAGATCAATTAAGGTGAGGAAGTGATTTGTGGCAACCGGAGTATAGGTTTTTAAAAAGTTTGATCATTATATTGGAGATTATGCGCATGAGTAATGTGTCTTATGGAATGTTTGTTTTTCAAAATGATTCTTCGAGGATAGAACATTCTTTGTGTTCTTAGGATGTTACACGTTTTATTGTGTGCGATGATGTATAAATCGATTGTTTATGTTAAAATAAAATTATATTTGAAAAAGAATTGGCATGACGAGTGAAAAATGTTATAGAAACAGATAAAGAAAGAAACTAATTAGGGAAAGTACGAGATTCAGTGAATGAAATTAAATAATGAAAGTATGCTATGGTTTTGGGTTGTAAAAGATGTTATTATCATGTTTGGCTTTGGTTCGTATGTTGACTTTGGCTGTGAGGGACCTTCGGGATCGTGTGGATTTGGGCTGTTAGCTTTGTGACATATGAGAGACTTTGGGGTCGTGTGGCTTTGGGCTGTTGGCTTCAGACCGTACGAGAGACTGACGGGTCAAGTGGCTTCAGGCCGTGCATATGGACGTGACTGAGAATTGGCTTCGGACTGTGTATAATTAGCTTTGGGCCGTAAGTGATATTCAAATGGTTAGGTAAATAAAATTGTGTAGAAATGACTAAGCACAGAAAAATAGCTCCAGATATGTGAAAAATGACTAAGGAATGAAAATGGAATTATAGGTTACCAGTACAAAATTTAATGCTTAATGTTAATTGTTATTATGGGTTACATGTTGGCAGTTTTGAGTGTCTTCACTAAGTATTTTGATATGTTCATAACTCTTTTATGATGCATGTGAAGACAAGCTGTGTGGACGGAAACAATGTATACAAATTGTCGGGACTGCGTTTTATGAATTTGGAATAATTTTGGGGAGATTTTACCGAACACTATACTTGTGGTATATCTTTATATTAAATTTGGGTTTATGTATATCAGATTTAATTTAATATCTAATTTTGATCCGGTTTATATTAATTTCAAATCTTGTTTATTTTTAGGTTAATTAATATCAGAATTAGGTAATTTTTGGTACTTGTCATCATCTCTTTTATCTTTCTTTTCTTCTTCATCAAGTTATTCTCTTTCGTGGTGGTTTAATCACTTCTATAGAGATAATGAATTTGTTTAGAGATGCTCAAAGCAAAAATAAGTTTAAGCTACCAAAGCTAATTAAAAATAGTATACTTAGCACCACGAACTGTCAAGCAATGCAGACAGTTCATTATATAATATTAGTGAATTTCATAGTAATCAGTCAATATTCAGTAGCATGTAAATGTGATAATCGATCATTGATTTTGACAAGAAAATAAACGAAACAACTCGGCTACATGAGTGTTACTTGTTGAGAAACGGACGACATAACTAAAAGAAACAAGAACAGATTATCATCTAAACGAGTTTCCGCATTCCTCATACAAGTATAACATTCTCTGGCTTAGCTCTTCGCACGTCAGCTCGTGAATGTTTCCCCTAACCTTTAGACTCTATTTTTGGGGCTCTATTTTAAAAATGGTTAGATTCAGTTTCCAAAAAAATTCCGGGTCGGAATGTTTCCCCTAACCTTTTAGACTATTTTTGAGGCTCTATTTTAAAAATGGTTAGATTCAGTTTAGATATCTGGTTTAGTTATAGACACCTATGCTTAGATTACGCCAAGGAGAATAAACAATAAACTTATTGATGTGTTAGGGTCATGCTTCAACTTTTTAGCTCTGTGTTCAGTCACCAGAGTCATGGCACAGCCCGTCTCACTAAAGAGTTTCCAAGGTGTAAGAAGTTGATTTGAAACTAGTATCAATCATGGTATCCAAAATTAACATTTAATAAAACGACATTGGTTAACTGTCGGGGATACAAGTGCAAATTGTTTAAACTGCAAAAAAAGGAGGAACTACTTTGTTAAAGATTCTAGAGAATTTGGCTTTATCACTCAACACTACAAAAACAAAAATAAAAAGGAACAGACTAGACGTGATTAATTATACAAGAACGTGGAGAATGGCGCTATATATATATCATCAAGTAAACATGCCTTTGAAGGAATCCAATTGATGAAACAAGAAGCTACATTTGGCATCTCTTGACTCTTTCCATATTCCTACTAAAAGTACCATCACCGCCATTATTATCACCATACTGCTACACTTCACCATCCTCTTCCTCATTAGTTTCTGTTTCTGCCATGATGATGATGATGATGAAGCCGATACATCTTCCTTTTCCTGCATCTCGCATTGTTTCAATAAGCTTACTGATTTTTTATTTTTATTTTTATTTTTCTATTCATTTCAATATGATAGGCTTTGCTTTCTAGAGAGTAAGTTTGCTGTAATTCAAAAATGAACTTATTACCTTGCTATGCATTGCTACTTCTTCACTGTGGTTTGAGTCCCTTCCTGTGTTTTTTGGTATTATGGGAAGCTTCCGTATTCTTGTCTGCAAGCGGATTCTCCTATGAGCAGTTCCCTGAGTATTTAAATTAGTCGACTCCGACAAACTTGCATGCCCTTGTGCTCTACTCTTGTCCTTGTCAAGGAAGCATTTTTCATCCTCCTCTACGATCTGCACATTTCATCAACCGTCATATTGAGAGGGAAAAGTGTAGCTAGCTCTATATTTGCTAGACGTGCGAATCCTACCTTGGTCATGGCAGACTGTACTTCCTCTTCTTCATGGTTATCAACATCTCTCCCCTTCTCGTTGTTAACTGGCGTGAATGGCTGCTCGATTTGCAGCCGGATTCTTCTAGGAGCAGTGCCTTGGTTCACAACAAAGTCAAGATCCGTCTGAGTCTCTCGAGCCCTAGCGTTAAACTCACTGAGAATAATGTTTCGGTCAACAGGGAGTTGCTCCTGCTCACGCTGGTTGACATTAGAGATAAACGGATCCATAGTTGCATAAGAAACTGGAGGATGCTGTCCTAAAACGTTGCTGTGAAGTGGCGTCACGGTCCTAGAGGAACCGGATGAAGACTGTATCTCTACAGCCTCCTTGCTATCAACGTAGTGATCGCTGACTAATCCGGAAGCTCCAACGTCAGGAGCAAACTGTAGTAGTACATGAAGAAACACTACGGTCAGTTCCAAGAGAAAGTGATCATCATCTGCTTAAAGATCCGAATATTACCTGTGGGAAAGAAGCTTCAGCACTCCCGTTGACAAAACCAAAGGTGTCCCTGGGAAACGACCAATGCATCATTTTGGGAAGTGCAAAGTCTTTTGGTTCGGTAGATGATTGGTTATGGTTATGAAACACTTCATCCAAGACATCTGCCAGGGACTCATCTTGTATGGAGGCACCGTCCTGAAAATGCAGCCCATACTGACAGTTTCCAAAATCGCTAGAATACATTGAATCCACATGTGACGCAGGAAAACCGATGCTTGAAGGCACCGGAGTATATGATGTTTGGTCAAAGCTGGGTCCATAAAGACTTGAAAAGTCCCGTGCAAATGGACTTTCCTATACACAAGAAAATCATAAGCTAGATTAGGACAAAAAAAAACACTTTGATACAAGACGCTTAAAACTACTTGTTTACCTCCACTATGCTTTTGCCTCGGTCTTTGGCTCGAGAAGTTTCACCATGATTCTCAGTTTTAATCACCGGAGCATCAGGCTTGACATCACTACCCTTGTCGCTTGGACACCTCTCGGTGTCATCTGATATGTTTTGAGCATGTACACGAGAAGTAGCTGTTTCCTGGACCATCTCAGAAGAGTTGTCTTCACGAGAGCATCTAGTTGTGGTGGGAGTGGCATTGACATTCTCTACTTCGTCACAGTTTGCAACATCAGTAGGCTTGTGGAACAAGCGACACAATACATACGGACTCTGTTCCAAATCAACAAACAAAAAGGTTCACTACTATCAGACATGAAGCAGAGAGCAACATAAAAAGAAAGAAAGAAAGAAAAGAAAACACAGACCTGACCAGGTCCAGTGCCGTCAAGGTCCTTGTCAGTGGCACGATACTCGTGCATAATCCAGTTGGTTCTTTCTCCTCTAGGAGCTCGACCACGGTAGAAGACGAGAGTCTTCTTCATACCGATAATCATCTTCTTGGACTTGATAGTTCGATCTTTCCCAGTAGCTTTCCAGTATCCAATGTCAGTAGCTCTGTTTGAACGGTGCCCACTCGGATACTTCCGGTCACGAGGGCAGAAGAAGAACCACTCTTGATCATCCGTCTTTATCACCGAAAGCCCTATAATAATCAAGAAAACCCTTACAAAAACCAGAGCTCAATCAAAACAGAAGAAGAGAGTAAAGCTAACCAGGCAAGTCCCATGGCTCCCACTTGCAAACATCGATCTCAGGGATTACTCTGACCTCCAAATCACGGCCGTTGATTTTCAATCTTAGGTAATGATTGATGAGTTCTTCATCGGTTGGTCTGAATCTGAAACCCAGAGGTAAAGACTCCATCGACAACGTCGCTTGTGTCTCCGTAGCCATCCTAAAATCTCCCCTCACTTGCTTTCTTTATTAAAGCTTTTTTATTTTATTTTATCAAATACATAAAACCTGAAGCTAACCACTTGGTTGCTGTGGTCTGCCAATTGTGCCATGTTTCCGCCTCGCAACTGAAGTAAGAGTCTGTATATTTACTATTTTACCCTCGTTTAATCCATTTCATTACGGAAACTGCCATCGCTCAGCTTTGTAAGCGGCGCGCTTTTGACTCGAACAGTTTGGCTAAGGCTTACGTACAAGGACGCAGGGGCCATAGTCTACTCATTAGATTCCTTCACGTGGTACTATAAAGCTAAAAAAAAAAGAGTTTTAAAAAGTTTCCTAATTAATAATAAATTATATTATTTAACTTTTTCCATTTTTAGGATATCTTTTGTATTATACGAGCAGTAATATCTCGAATACATGTCTTCGACATCAAGCTAGAGTATGTTGTGGTTGTTTTGTCGTAATCAATGAATACATGTTGATGTTGTACAGATATATATGAATATGATGTTCTGTTTCAGAAAAGGAACGACAGACAAATTAATCTGTTTAAGGTAGTCAAGCCATAACCGGTTATAGAAAAATGATGTACATATATGAAGAAGAGTTATAATTGGGGAGAATTTTCATGGAGTCGTGTTACGGTGTGTACCAAATATTAGAAAAATAAAGAGAAAAAGTTGCATTTATAACATTTTCTCGGCTGAAAAGATGTTCGGCCCCATAAAGTTTAATAAAGACTCCTCGTTCAGTAAAGTTACGTGTCCGTAACTCCCATCTCTAATTATTTAACCTTTTTAATTGGGCCTTTGTGTTATACTTTTAGCCCACTAAGTTTGTACTCCTATAACACAAAAAAATGGGCCAAATGCTATTCGTCTGTACATCTGGTAGATGCATCCAGATGGTCCATTGGGTGTCTAATCTAGATGGTCCATCTAGATGTCTAATCCAGATGATTTATTTGAGTGTTGTTCGTTTCTTTGTTTCGTCTATGCATCCAGATTCATCATTTTAATACAAATATGTTCGTTTAATTTACAGTATTTAACTTGCATCTGCATCCAGACGTACTTGGTAAAAAAAAAAATATTTTTTTTATGTTCTGGCAGAAAATAGCAATTTTACAGTTTTGGTAAAAATATTTTTGCGGTTTTTAAGGAAAAATATGTTTTTGACGAAAAAGTGCATTTTTGTGGTTTTAGCGGGAAAATACATTTTTGCGGTTTTAGCGGGAAAATGCATTTTTGCGGGTTTGGTGAAAAATACGTTCTTGCAGTTTTGACGGAAAATGTGTTTTTGACGAAAAAGTGTGTTTTTGCGGGTTTGACAAGAAAATGTGTTTTTTTGCGGTTTTGGAGGAAAATGCGTTTTTGCGGTTTTGGCGGGAAAATGCGTTTTTGCGGTTTTGGAGGGAAAAGTGTGTTTTTGTGGTTTTGGCGGAAAATATGTTTTTTTGACGAAAAGTGTGTTTTTGCGGTTTGACGAGAAAATTAGTTTTTGCGGGAAAATGCGTTTTTGCAGTTTTGGCGGAAAAATGAGATTTGTGGTTTTGGCTAAAAAATGCGGTTTTGCAGTATTGGTGGAGAAATGCGTTTTTTGGTTTTGGCGGGAAAAATGCATTTTTCCTGTTTTAGTGGGAAAATTCATCTTTGCGGTTTTGTATTTTTGGCAGAAAAATACATTTTTTACGGTTTTGACGGGAGAGTGTGTTTTTACCTTTTCGGCCGAAAAGTGTGGTTTTATTTGGTTTGGCCGAAAAGTGTGTTTTTATGAAAATGTGTGTTTTACATTTTTTTTTTGCAGAAAACACGTTTTTGCGGTTTTGGCGGGAAAGTTTGTTTTTCTGTTTTGGCGGAAAAATGTATATGCAAAAAAATAGAATTTTGGTTTGAAAATAATATTTTGATTTTAAAAGATTATTTTTGTCATTTATCATTTTGGAATGAACTAGATGCACCATCAAGACTCACCTTCATTTGAGTGAGAATTTGAGATGAGTTTTTAAAAATTCAGCTGGGTGATCCATCTGGATGTAGCACTATAATGTACAAAACGAATATCGAATTGCATCTTCACCCAGATGGATCACATGGGTGAGCAAACAGACATCACCCTAATAAACTCAACCAAAACGTGTTATGCAGATGTTGCTACTGATCTTTTCCCAATATTCATTTCTCCTCTGGATAACATTAGTATGACATATACGTAGAAGACATTTATATATAACCCTTTAGTAGCCAATTAGTGAAGATAATGTAGCCCTACATCATTGTTTTTTGATGAAAATATTCTTGTACACTTTTTACATAGTGAGATTGTGGGTTACCGACATTAAGATATCTACTCATTAGATCATCATATATGGTAAGTGAAGCCAAAGGTTAGTCGATCAAGATTGAGAGTTCCATTTATTGGTACAATTTGTTGTCTTTACAGGTGTGAGTTAACATTGTAGACGATCGCATGATATCACTAACAGCTGACCTTGAAACTTTAACAGCAAGTGAGCTTATTTCAATTTGGATATCTTGTGGGAGCTTTTCTACTCTTGATATGGTATGATTTCGCCTAATATTTTTGTAATTTTGTCAAGTAATGTTATAGTTGTTTTGGATGGATGGGTTTATGCTAATTGCAGTGTTTTGAAATCGGACCGGCCAGTCAGACGTGATTGAATGTGACTTGCTCCTCTAGAAGGTTTCGAGTTGTGTTAAAATCGTATTTGAATTAAACCGGTAAACTCTGTAAAATACCAGTCAAACCCGTTAAAATTTGTGATCATGTTCAATATTAAAACCCATTTTTCTCGAATTCAAGTTAAATAAAAAATAAAAAGTTACAGATTTAAAAAAATTTCATAAAAATATCATCTTGTTTTTAGTATCTATCTAAATAAATTAGTTTTTATTATAGTTTAATATTTTTTTTGAAGTTATCAATTTATTTTCATATGATTTTTACATTTTAACAATGATATACAGTTTTTGAGAAAATATTATTTTATAGTTATACATATATATATAGTTAATAATTAAATTAAAATTTAAAACCCGATTGAACATGTCCGACTATTGACCCATCTAAAATTCTGAATCAATGTGCGGTCCGATTTTCAAAACATTGGTTAATTGTTTAATTTCTGTCCATTTGTAGTGCACATTATTTTCTTGTTTTTATGGTGAGAATATTTTTTATTTAATGTATTTACTATCGTCATTCATAATTTCATATCAAGGGTTTGTAACGTTTAGAAAATATTAAGTTTGTATTTTATTGTTTTTGATCGAGTGATTAATGTTATCACATAAATTTCTTCCAGGTCTTTTGTGATTTTATATGTTTTTTCTTTTTTGGATGGTTTTGGAGTGAGTTATTGTAAATATACATTTTAAGAAGATTTATTTTATGTTGTTAATATAATGATTCATAGTATTAGTTTGTAACAATATCTTTAAATATTATTATCTTCTAAAGTATGTTAGGATTTCTGTATAAATCATTTGCTAAACTTGTAATTTTACGACATTCAATCTATTAGATTCAGATATGTTAATTGTAATTAGTTTTTGATTATTCAATATCCATCGGTAATTTATTATATATTTAAAATTTTAAAATTTTCAAGAGAGGACACGTGTCGCAAAATCCCTCTGCCACTTATCATGAGAAGAGAAAAAGCTAAATATATATATATATATATATATATATATATATATTTGATCTATGGATCCTCCTTTTGTTGTGATAATAAATCTTTGATCTTTCTGATCAACTCTGGTTTCAGGATAGCTGATTTTCTCTTCGGGGTTGCCAATTTTTTTTCTTCGCTAAGGCGAGTTCTCTGGTTTCAATCTCTTCGAGGGGTTCTTCATCTCTGTTTCTTTTATCTTGATGAGATTGAATCTAGTGCCTTTCACATGTTTTACATAAATATCCCGTCGGAATCTGAGAAGGCTCCTTCGTTTTGCCATTCACTATCTCCCTCTAGGAGAATCAGTCTTCCTTGTTGGTAAGCATGTTATGGCGTTGAGGATAGCATCTCTGATTGAGAGTAGATGAGGTGTGATGGATTGCTTTGGCTGTCTGTGAAGTCGATTAAGAAGAGTTGGCGTTCTACGGTCCAACAAATGATCGGTTTTCCATTTTGGTAAAAGCGTCTTTTGCTTAAAATTCCGGTGAATCAAGGTAAGTCTAATCAATTAACCGAGGCTGAGTTGAAAAGCACCATGGTATAAATGATCTGAATAGCGACAGAGAAGAGAAGAGATTTGGGAGTAACTTGTTTGAGTCACGGTGGAGAAGCCATCTTGACGGTCGTACCTGTCTGCTCATTGTAAAACAATACGTGTGGGTTAAGTGCTATCCATTAAAGCTCACATGTCAACACGTGTTCATTCTACTTCCAATGCTTTATATTAATATCTTGTAATGTCTTTGCTGTAATATTTCTATTGTTTGTACTGGTCCTTGAGCCATTTGAAATAAAGATGGTCGACAAAAAAAAAAAAAAAGAAATCAAAATAGTAAATGATTTCTTCTTTATATTAAAATATTTTGGATAAAACTTATATCAAACAAATAATGCATGAAATTGTGATGCTTTTCATAACCATTATGCATATTCTTATGAACATGATAATTAACTCCCCCCCCCCACGACATCATATTAATCAATTTTCTCTTTGATTTGTTCTCCACTTAAATATGCAGGAGTAGTGTCTCGTACAGTTAATTTGTAACTAAACAATATCTTGTTTCTTCACTACGGATGGTAAAAGGGAAAAATCGACAATGGCAATCAAACCATTATGTCTTCTTACAATACTTCAGTTGAAATGCATTTGTCCTTCCAAAAAAATACGAACAAGATAATCTCACATGTGTTGTCCATCGATATAGCATCCTGTAAACAAAAAAGTCAATTATGGTCCACATAAAAATTACTCGCATCAGAAATTCATTTTGTTGAATAATTAAACGTGTGGACCCATGTTGACAATATATCATTCAACTCTTGTAGAAATGGTTGTAGAAAACATCAAGTGCCGATCTGATGTTTCAGAATAGAGACTAATATATTCAAGAAGAGAAATTTTTTTTCTATGCTCATTTATGGTGGATAGTTGTATGGTGTAAGAATGACTGTCCTCGACAAATATTGTCTCCTAGACCTTCCAAATGGACTAACTCCATATGTGCATAGCCTAAAATAAATAAATAAATTGTATGTTTTGAGTGAAATCAGGGTGTTCCGTACTGAAATATTTCCATGCTTTTGCATCTAATAGATGAGTTACATCTCCATCAGTCTGAATATCTTTGGCATGCTATCTCATCACTCCAGCAGTCTTCTCAGGTTTATATAACCTTTTCAACATTTATGTAACTGGTAGGTGTCACATCTTTTGGTATGGTACCTTATTCTGCATACTTCCTTGTGGGTTTTCCAGTATATCATACAATTGTCAATGCAAACATCTATCTTCTCAGGATGCAATCCAAGACTATAAATCAATTTTTGAATCTCATAATTAGAATCAGTAAACAAATTATCTTCGAACAAATACTCTTTAAACAACTCAATCAAAGCAAATCTCATGTACATTATGATCAGTATTAATATTCATCCTAACAGTAAGAGACAATTTAGAGAGACATTATCTACAACTAGTATAGATGGGCTTATTTGCATTATCTAACGTTTCATAAAACTTTTTGAATCCAAGTTAGGTTCTTCAACACTACCAACCATAGCCGGTCCTAAGAACTAAAAGACTAGAAACAAAGGGAAAAATTGGCCACTTTTTGGAAAGAAAAAAAAAGCAAAAAATAAATAAGTTGAAATGGCATCTGAGAGAACCGACCCAAAATTGATTGACATAACTAAGATTATTGATTGCAGCTAGACTAATGAATACTTACTAATTTGTGGCCGGAAAAAAAGGGCTAGAAGCACATGCTTCTTTTGCTTCTACCAAAGGCCAACACTGCTACCAACTTCATCATCTATTGTTTAGTTTCTAAAAGTGCATTTATAACCATATCATAAAATCTATCATGATCTACCATTTGCTCTTTTTGATTGTAACTATTTTCATTATGCAAATGATTTGGTTCTTCACAATTACCAACATCTCGGAAATTGGTAATACTATTAATATCTTCATTCCCAACATCAATCTTTCCATGTTTAAATCAAATGTAGTAATTTGGTGTAAATATTATATTTACTAAATGGTTCAATACAATTTCACCATAGGTAATTTTTGTATTTTTTCACTTCCGACAAGGACAAAACATCTTACCAGTTTCTTGGGTGATCAGTGTATTACCAGTCTGGTACATGAATATCTCTAGACCGTTAGAAAATTCATTTGTCTCTCTCCCGTCAGATCTTTGTGTATATACATTCAACTTTATAACTCGACAAAACAAAATGATTAGAAATCCTTTATTTTTTTAATATTGCCTTCAACAGACATATTTGTCTTTTTGTTTTGTGAGTTATCTTTTTCTTGTTTTTATGTTTTATTAATAGAAATGTCATATATATACGAAAATTTTGTCCTTGGTAGATAGGAATATAACAATTAATAACAAAATTGTTTTACAAGTCTTTTTAATCCATATAAAAATTAATTTACGATAAAATATGTTAGATATAGCACACTAAAAACACGTTTCAACCTACAATATTATTTTTTACCCGTTCATTTTTATTTTTAATGAATTGTAAAAAATTTCGTCATAAATCTATTCTATTAAAAGGGAAGCAATCATGATAAATCTACTTTTAAAGGTTGTTTGGACCCTTTCATTAGATTTATTTTTTTGGTCTTACTATATATTTTTGTAGCATTACGCGTTAATTAGATTATACCACATCTATACCCGTTTTTTTTCTCTAACAAACAAATCAATAATATTACACCACATATTTACAAATTAATAAAATATTATACCAAAAATATATCAATTCT
The DNA here is from genome assembly GCF_000309985.2 of Brassica rapa. Lineage (NCBI taxonomy): Eukaryota > Viridiplantae > Streptophyta > Magnoliopsida > Brassicales > Brassicaceae > Brassica > Brassica rapa. The sequence goes on along the minus strand of NC_024799.2, from coordinate 16,576,432 downwards.
ATTGGCCACCAACGACTTCTAAACATGTCCCATTAAGATTATAACGTGACTGATCTATCCTAATATACAAAATTATGTCATTCTATTGACCTACGAACTATGAAACATTACAATCCATCTTGCCATTGATCAGACTGTTTTTTTTTTAAATGAAAGAGCTCCTTAATGTCTTATGTTGACCTTACATGTCTTCTCTTCGAAGAAAAAATACAAGATATCAAAACTCTTATTCAAATGTCACTTATTCAAAAGTCAAACATGACTATGTTGAAGACCTAGACCACCATTTGACACAATCATACCACATTCTTCATCACACTGTTTGTTATACAATCATACTCTTACATTCAAATACATCAAAACGTTACATAACATATTCATATTATTTAAACCATAAGATTGGTTGATAATTACAAATTTAAAACTAAAGCTTTAAAATTGTAACAATATGTTAACAAAAAAATGAATATATTGTGAATATGCTAAGTAGATATATTCTAGATTTTTTTTGTTAATAATATACTAGAGATACGATTATCAAAACAAGAAACAAAAAATAATTATCTTACTTGGTCTACAAGTTTATTTATTACGACACTAATACATCATTTTCCTTATTTCTATCAACAAAAGTATCAAAACAATTATACTTATATTTTTTACCAAGATTTTTGGTAACAATAGATTTAACTCATTTTATAATTTCTATATGATAATTTTGGGTTTAAAAGGGTGTACAATTAAAATATTTAATAATTCGGATAATTTTTAAATTCAGTTACCCATTTGATTATCGGTTCGGTGTTAAAATCTTGGTCTTAGAGATATATGATTTCCTTGGTTATTTATAATATTCAGTTACATTGTACTTTCATTTTCTTTTTTATTTTTGTACGATCCAGGTCGCGGTTTCGAATAAATGTGCCCAAGCATATACACAAACTTATTAAAAAATTATTTAATTTCAAAAACAAACCCGCGTTTCCCAAACGCGGGTCAAAATCTAGTTATTTGTTACTTTACAATGATTTTATGACAACTATTTCAAAGTTGTTATTTTATCGTAAACTTATATGTGATTTACGACGAATACATTTCCTCGTAAACTTACATCGAGTTTATGACAATCATTTTTTTTTGTTGTAACTTTCTAGTTATCTCGTATTTAATTTACGATAGCCAAAATTGACATAAATTTTCGTTACTTTAGGCATGTTTTCTTATAGTGAGACGATTACAAAATTATGCCTTAATTTGTGTTTATATACCACATTTATGTAAAAATTGCTAAAAACATGAAATATTTGAAAAAAAGTCAGATGTCTTTTGCTCGTAGTAGACAAAGTAAAGTCTTCCACGAATTTTAACAATTTTTTATCCAAACGTTTTGATCCCTCGAATAAAATGAAATGTCGACTCCATCATATTCTAGATTGATATTTGCCACATCCTGAGTGTTATCTCTATGAAAAGTTTGAACCAACGATGATTTCTCCACAGCTACACATGCTAATTCCTTGATCATTGTCATTGTTATTAGAACTAACTGGAGAAGATTGTATTTTCTGGTAAAACACTTTAGGCCAGAATAAATGAAAAACAACTAACACCCAAATATAAATTCACATGACACCTCGTTCATACTAAACTCATGTATCGTATATATAAAAGTTTCACTAGAAAATAGGTTTTATCACAACATAATATCAAAATATCCTTGCAGAATATTAGTCTATTACCTTAAGTTTATCACAACGACACAAAATATCAGTCTTGAGGATATCAATGCCACCTAAATCATTAATAGAAAAACAAAATTATCAATCAAAGAAAAAAAAATTCATCAATTATGCCAACATGATCTACTCACTCCGTTTTGGTATGATCCATGTTTTATAAAAAATATTGTTTCAAAAATACATATTAAAATTTCAATATATTCTTTATTAGATAATAATAGTAAATTGTAAATTAAAAAAGTTAATTATGTTTATTAATTTTTAATTTGTTAAATATTATAAAATAGTTAATCACAAAATAATACTTTTATAATCAAAATTTAAAATATATTTTTTTAATTTGTGTAAAAATTCCAAAAATATATCTTTTTAAAATGCAACATTTAGAACTATTAAAAGAGATAATCATTAATACTACTCAACATGCAACAAAAATGCCTAACTATCTCAAAATAACTCATCATTCAAGATTTCATGAAAAAGACACATCATCATACAAACTCACTGCACCAAAATATTTTTGTATAAATTAAAACGTTCACAGAAGGGCATAGTAAATTTCAGTGAGACATCACTTACAAATTATTATTTTTTCTTTCTATTAAAACATCTCTAAAATATAGTTTGAAGTAAAAGAGCTTTAACCTTACTCCATTTTCACTTTATAATAGAGTAAAAATGAGTTTATTCATTTATTTTGTTGTTCATTATTTTATAATGTACTCTATACAATGTTTTAACATTTTAGGAGTGGTATGATTAAAATTTTCTTTATTGAATTGGTTGGAATACAGAGTTGAAAATATACTTAAAATACAAAGAGGAAAATTAAAATGGTATGAAGGAGTGCATGAAACTTGTAAATGAGGGCTCACTAAAATTCATTATGCCTTTTACATAAGTCTTGATCGGTTTTTATAAAAGCAAGTTTGGTAAAGTGAGTTTGCATGGATGATGAAATGTCTTTTAGAGTTTTTTTTTCGGCTTTATTTTTGTTGGCTCTGTTTTAGATTTTTAAGTGACTAGTGTTCTAACCTCTTTTCTCTCACGACAACCAGAAGTACAAAACCTAAACTCCGGTGAACCCTAACTCCGGCCCGGTTAATCCGGTGCCGGAGGCATCCTCTTTCCCCTTATCTCGTTTTTTCCTTTGCTCTCTGTATCCTTGCTCGTCTATTTGGCCGAGATACTCGATCTATTCTGGGTTAGGGAGATCCATCGGAAGCCTTGAATCAAGACTAACGGTGGCGAATCCCATCGTGACCTGGAGTAGCGGTGAGGTTGAAGCGACGACGGTGATGCGAGAGTCGGCTTTTAGGGTTGCGGAGAAACCGGATCTGTTTTTCCCTTTTCAGATCTCCGGCGTATCCGGCTTGGCGACGGCGCGTGACTTCGGGAGACCCTCCCTTCTCATGGATCTAGGTCTGTGTGCGGCGGTGAGATGAGAGGAGGAGATATCAGAAGGCAAGCCGACAGGGTATGGTTTCCCATTCCTCGGAGACCACACGAACCGAGGGCTCCACCGTTTGGGTGGCTGAACGGAAGTGTGAAGATAGAGACGGATCGTGGCGACAGTCCTAAACCCTAGCGATAAAAAGATACTATTTTAAGGAAGGGTAAGGGCTTCGCTCCCTGGAAAGCTTGGATATGTTACACACCGGCTCGTGCCTGTTAGGCAAGACCCGATTTTCATTACGGATCGTGGTGTCCGTTTGTTTGGCTGAGGGTCGCAGCATTGAACAACAAGACGATGTCGCTAGCTCGAGAATGCACCTTTGGTGAAGAAACTACTGGTTCATGTACTTAACTGTTGATCTTATGGAATCAGTAGGTAAACTTTGAATGTACTCGAGAGTAGATCGGTTATCCTCTTGCATTAGTAAATGTTGGTCGCACCATTGGGTCGAATGTAGGAGGTAGAAATGTTTTGTTGGCTTAGGAGCGAAGCTTTCAGACCAAGGGTGTTGGTCCTGTCAAGAGATGCACCGAGAGGTGTTGGTCCGGTGTAGCATTCGGATCCTTAGGAGACCAGTGCCAAGCGTCAATGTGGTATCTTGGTTAGCGATGAACATCTATCAGTCTACAAGGCTCTCGTCTTCTTGGTCCAAGTAGGTGGTTAAGAACCGGCTATTCCTAGGTCGTGGGAGTAGTATCGTGTTCATTGGAGTTTAAATTGCAGCAAAGGTTTCAGATTGGTAGTGTAGGATCCATGTAGTGATTCTAGATGATACTAATATCTTTGTTATAAGTGTGGTTGAAACACTGTGGTGTAAAATCATGTGTATCCTTATTTGGCTAATGAAAAGTTGAAGTTGAGTTAGAAAAAAAAAAGTCACTAGTGTTCTTGAAATGGTAAAGTGTCCTTGGAGGATGAGTTGGAAGCTTTTGAGTCCAAAAAAGAGTGTAAAGATAAAATTCTGCAACGCTCTATGGTAATTACCTAGAGTACCATGTCTTTCCTTTTTCGAATATTTTTGTTTATTTATTTTTCTAAAAAAAACAGCTGATTTAGTTGAATGAGGCGCAGCACTCATGGTTCCAACTCTGAAACCAGTTGCGGAAAGGTTGTATAACCGTGGCAATTCGTGGCTAAAACTCAATTTTGCCCCTTAACAAATTTGTCGCAAAGAGTATTCAGAGCTGGGCAAAGAGGTCATTTCCACGGTAATAGACACCTAAACCAGAAGAATCCAAGAAAACCAGCAGCTTACGCATCTGGTTTTAGCAGCAGTGTTGTCTGTGTTTTGTTTCTTTATAATCAACCCTTCGGTTACTCACTATCTTTCATCTGCAAATTCACAATCTTCATAGCTTAAATCCAAAAACTCAAAACAAAGCATACAGAAGAAAAGAGAGCGTCTTCTCCTGAATTATTCAGTCGGCTTCGAGATGAATTCTACAAGCAAGGCATGGTCGGTGGCAGCAAGTATTGGAGTTGTGGAGACACTAAAAGATCAATTAGGCGTTTGTCGGTGGAACTACGTTCTCCGTTCAATGAATCAACATCTTCGGAATAACATCAGATCCATTTCTCAGACCAAAAATCTTTCCTCCTCCTCATCGTCAGCCGCCACCGCATCCTTCGGTAAAACGAAGCAGGCTGAGGAATCGCTCAGGATGGTCATGTACTTGAGCTGTTGGGGTCCAAACTAGGTTTCTTGAAACCTATTCGATGGATTTGCTCAACAAAATCCAAACATATCGCTGAGTCGGAGAGTCTCCATGAATTTGAAAGTCTGTGTAGGCTTGATTGGGTTGGTCCAAGACTATTAATATAAGAGTAGAGATGCAAAAAGATGGTTAATTGTATTACCCCCATCTTACTTGTATATAACAATGTTCTTAAGCCTTAAAGGCTAAGTTACTCAATCTGAATAGACTTAAAAATCATTTACGGAACTAATTTGTTGTTACTCTACTTACTGCAACTAATCAAAACTATGACTAAAAAATCCTCCTAATCTTCACACATAATAATAATATATGATTCACGTTAAATTAGTGGATGGATTTCATACTTTTGATCCAAAGACTCGATTTACACGTTAGGCCGTATTAGACTTGTTAATCCCAGTTTATTAAAACAAGGACCGTCCATTTTATCTCACGGCCAAAGTAATATACATTTATAATATGTTTGTATGTACAAAATTAGAGCTTCTGATTAATAACCCAAGAACGACCCTACAAGACCACTGATTAATATTTTAGAGCTTCTGTATTTGGTCGAGTAGTTTTTCCTTCCACTTTTTTACTCGACCAAATACAAGTCTTTGAAAAAGTTTTTCCTTTTTCTTTCAAGAAAATTTTTCCATTTTACTTATAGTAATTTTACCTTTTTGTTTCACAGATTTGTTTACGTTTTATGCTTTCTCTCTCTGTTTCTTTGAAGGCTAAAGTTGGTCGCGGCTAAAGATCACCTACTTGTATGATAACTTTTTGTTATAATCAACAAAAAAAAACACAGTATTTCCTGATGTTTGTCTTGTCGGTAATATTTTCCTTCTTCTGCTTTTGTATATCAATACCCCTAAGAAGTAAGCAAAGATTGTGGTATCAGAAACTCTATCTCATCATCATTGTGATACCATCGATCCACCAGTCTTACCATAATTGATCATACAAGAGAGGGCGTTAAAAGAAGCTAGTTCGATCACATCCCACAAGTTTCACAAGTCTAAGACTTGTATTCATCCATCAACCATGAACCATCACTGGGTAAAAAATAAGAGAGCATAAAAGCCAACTTGTGATTCCTATCACTCTATCTCTAACAAACACCTTGTTATTAGACGTAGAGAGTTTACAAACGTTGTGTTTACACAGTGTGGATACACTCCTATATATTCTTCTTTCTATGAAAATAATTCAACTTTCGAATCTGTAAGCTAACAATTTTATTGTACAAAGTGGATGAATCCTCTTGCCCTTTAATGACTATTGTTCTTTACAAAAAAAAAATCAAGAAACTCTTCATGTTAAGAAGATAATAATCCTCTTCTCTTTACAAGCTCATTGCTCTCGCGGAGCCTACTCTTCATAGCCAAGTCCAAACACAAGTATAGAGCGAAGTAAAGAAACATAACTACTTGCTCTGGTCTAGGAAGTAGCCGAATGATATCAATGAGAATATTGATTCAAGAAGCAGCCACTATCTTTACCGTCGATTCTGTAGAGCATCTTTGGACTTGTTTTCGTTGAGGTAACGCTTAAATTCCCCGTCTCCTCTAAGTATTTTTGCTGTGTATCCACGAGAAGAGAAACAATAAAAGCGGAAAGTGAAGACAATGAAGATGCAGTCTGCTGAGATAATCTGTATCAGTTCGCGAAATACTACAGAAGGTACTATAGGCATGTGTCATGAAGATGGACTTGAATAGGAGTTTGGGTTTTGTGATTGCGTGAACTTTCTGAGCTTGGAAAAGAAAAAATGATATGTGCTTAAAGACATATGGACGTTTTCCATAAAGCAAAAGGGAGTTTGATTGAAGATGAAGTTTTCCATTAAAGAAAATGGAAAGTTACTTTAAGGATATTTGGGAGACTTGAAGAACAAGTTGAAGACGTGGAGAGCAAGTTCTGGTCTATTATATAAGGAGGGACGTGCCTTATGAGAAAGTCAGACTTCAGAGTAAAGAGATAGAGGTTTCCTTGGTGTGTGCTACTGCTTGGTGTCGAAGGACATTCTGAAGCATTGTCTGATGGAGTCTGATGTGGACTTAATTTGGTGGCGTTGGAGTTGGCGCTTTGTGTGGTGGCAGTGGCGGACCCAGAATTATTTTAAACATGGGTCATAAAATAAATGTGTTTGAAATCCATATTAAAAAAGAAGCAAAATTGAGTATCAAGCTGGAATTGAACCCATGTTTTAGGGGTGTCAGACGATGGGATTTCACCACCAGAACTAAAGAATTTCAATTGTACTAGCTTAACAGATTACATTTATATATTTTAAGGTGTGGCAGCTGCACCCCTTTCTCTCCACATGGGTCCGCCTCTGTGTGGTGGAGTTAGCCATTGTGTATAGCTCGTGTGAGCTTTGTGTGTGCTTGAGTGATCAAGCGTTTTGGTGTCACTGGTGTGCGTTGGGTGCTGACGTACTTGGTGAAGTACTTCCGAGGAGTTGGAAGATTGAAGCCTAGACTCAGAAGGAGTTTAGCGAAGGCGGTTTCATTGAAGAGATTTGTAAAGATTGCAGCTGTAGAAGACAGTGTGCTCCGGTGAACCGGATGGTGATCTATGCATGCGTGCTTAATTCTTAATCTTTGTAGATTGCTACTTAGAAAAGAGTGGTAAACACTAGTGTGTGTGTTGTATCATATAGCAATTGTAGGTTACTCCTTGTTCTAAGTCAATGAAATCTGGACGAGATCCCGGGGATGTAGGAAACGAACCCCGTTAACAAATTTTGTGTGTTTTACTTTCTGCATTTATTTTTCGTCGCATCTGCACTAACAGACAACTACCGACTCCCAGAGAAACAAAGAAAGTGAAGCCACTCTCACATTCTCTATCATCACGTTTGGGTTGGTGGAGTATCACATGAGGACACGGGTAAGCCAAAAGATGTCTGACTGAATCTACTAGCCCCAGTCACCGTCACTTTAGTTTGTGTCCTATCAGCTAAAGCCAAAAGGGGGATTCATGCCTTTCTTCTCATATATTCCCTTGATAAAAAAAAATATTATTTGGTCCGACTTGTATGGAAAATGTGGCAACTAGGAGGAACAAGCTGTGTTTTTTTCAGATAGCGAGCAATAAAAATGTTTTAACAAAATTTGCCAGTTTGGGAAACAAAGGGAACTCTCTGTCACGTAAATATTTTGGTACTCTTTAGTTGTTAACTAACAAAAATTTCTGTTGCTGGGACTGATCTATAAACAAGTACACTATAGAAAGACCAGTTATATGATTTATTACATTTACAAATAGACATTGATTTTACTAGATATCAAACTCTAATCTGGATTTGAGCAGAGTTTTTTCTTGTGAGCAGAACCGAATTTGCCAGTTTGGTCCTTTTTGAACGCAATGTCGTCAACAAACGCTTGGACTCTTGACTTTGTCTGCGTACAACTTTTTTTTATGGTAACAGTGAACACATTCTTCTCACGTTTGGCCATAGAGCATCTCCAACCCACTCCATAATTTACTGCAAAATAGAGTGGGAAACAGAATGATGAACAAACAAAAAAGTGATTAATGCATAAATGGAGAAATGGATTTTTTGATTGTTCATCACTCCATTTTTCACTCCATTTTGCATTAAATTATAGAGTGGGGTTGAAGATGCTCTTAAAGCGTCCAAATCCACATTATCTCCCCTTTATGCCATCCTCTCCCCGCTTATTGGCAAAACTTGATCTCCTCAATTTCTATCTTTGCCTCATCATTCTTCATCCCATGCACATTGTGCCTGTTCACATGCTCTTCTGTTTTTTTCTTTCCAGTCTACTCTCGCCGGAGACCGGAGCCACACTTTGATCTCTCAAGCCCTAATGGGATTTTCTCCATGACTGAAACGATCAGGAAAAAGCTCTCGCCAGAGAGCATATATATAGTATGTAGAATGTATATATAGAAAGGATATAGTAGTCATTAGTTACACTAGATAATCCCTAGCTCTCAAGTATATATATTGTATCCTTCTCATATCAATAACATAATCTTTACATTTTATATGGTATCAGAGCAAGGATTTTCAAACTAAACCCTAGCCACCATATCCTTCTCTCACAAACAACTCTTTTTCTTTTACGATCTCTACTCTTATCATGCAAATCCAACCAATACGGATACTCTTATCACCGTTATTGCCGCTAATCTCCTCAATGTTAACATGTCGAATGTTACTAAGCTCACCGCCTCCAACTTTCTTATGTGGAACCGCCAGATCCAGGCCTTATTGAATGGTTATAGCCTCGCCGGATATCTTAACAGCACCATCACGGTTCCATCTCAAACAATCACGGCAGCTGAAGTTGTCACCATCAACCCTGCGTACACGGCATATCAGAGGTGCTATATCAGTCATAATCCAGCCGATCAACAAACACCTCTGCAGAAATTTGGGAGAAACTATCATCAACTTATGCTAAACCAACTCGTGGTCATATTCAACAACTTCGTAAACAAATCAAGCTGTGGAAGAAAGGGACGAAGTTGATTGATGAATACTTACAAGGATTCACTACTCGGTTTGATCATCTGGCTCTTCTTGGTAAGCCTCTTGATCTAGAGGATCAGATCGTGTTTATTGTCGAAGGAGTTCCAGATAGTTATAAATAACTCATTGACCAGATACAAGGTCGAGATGTGCCTCCTTCTCTAACGGAAGTTCACAAGAAGTTGTTGAACAATGAAGTACGGCTGCAGGACGTTGCTCCTAACAACTCTCTTCCAATCTCGGCTAACGTGGCTCACACACGTCCACAGAACAACAAAAACAACAACAGGAACAACGGCTATGGGTATCGCGGGAACAACCGGTACAACAATCGCATCAACAACACTTGGCAACAATATCCATCACGCCAAGAAAACACCTCCCGTGGGTATCACGGCAAGTGCCAAATATGTGGTGTGTTTGGGCACAGTGCACACATGTTCCCTCAGAGGCAGCAATCCGGTGGCTACGTCAACTCCACTCCTGGCCAATACTCCTCATCGCCGATGCCATGGCAACCTCGCGCGAACATGGCTGCGACGTCATACAATCCAAATTATTGGATCCTCGACAGTGGCGCGACACATCATCTTGCAACCGACTTGAATAATCACGTCCACCAACCTAACAACAGAGGAGAAGAGGTTATCATCGCAGATGGCTCCCTCTTCTCATCGCAGATGGCTCAGGTCTTCCAATCACACATATTGGTTCCTCCATTGATCACAAAAATTTTAAAGGAATTTTTAACATTTTTTGTAATTTAAAGTTGTTTTAAAAATTTCAAAGTATAATATATAAGAAAAAATCTAATTTTTATTATTATATGGTTAATGTGATTGTTTATTTTTTTAATAATATAAAATTAAACAAAAATGAGGAAAGATGCAAAAGTTGTTATCAAATCTTTATTATTCATAATCATTAATTGTCATATATATGTTAGTTATATTAGGTAATTCCGTAGCTTTTATTTAAGGAAAAAATACACACTGTTTTTATTTTGGGTTAATATAACTTTCCCTAGTAATTGGATTTTAGACCAACATTTTTTCAATTGATTCTTAAGCTGCCATGTAAGCTAAATTTGCATACTAATTAAGTGACACCTAAGTAGGGTTTCTTTTTAATTAGTACAAACTTAATGTTACAATTTTTTAAATGATCTTCAATTAATATATAGGGGATAAGACACAACCTCCTCTTATGATTGTGTAATATTAGTAGTCCTCATATACCTTCAATTATTTATATGCAGTAGTAGATGCAGTATGAAGGGAAGAGGTGTGATTCGGAGATGCAGTAGTAGTCAATTGGAACCGAAGAATGAGAGGAGGAGGAGTGTGGGTTATTGTCGCTGCCAGATGATGTGGCTTTGGATTGCCTGGTTCAGGTGTCGAGACTGGACCTGGTGGGCTTAGCCATGGTTTCCAGGAGCCACCGGTTTGTGGCAGAGTCCCGCAATATCATGGCCATGAGATATCGGCTGGGTAACTTGGACCCATATTTGTGCGTATTTATACACTCCAAGCCCAAGGTGGTTCGTCCTCCACACCCTGCAACATTGGCTCAAACCGGTCCATTCAAGCTTGTATCCGGCTCCACTAGCCGGATCCTGTTTTGTGACGACGGATTGGGGTATCTATTGTATCGGTGGATTCATGAACGGCAAGCCCACATCGGAAGTCACGTTTTTTAATGCTATCGACCACAGCCCTTACCGAGCTGCCCCAATAAAGATGGCTCGAAGCGGATCATCCGCAAGCTTGATAAACAAGAAGAAGGTATTTGTATTTGGAGGGTGTTGGGATGTCGCTAATTCTTCAAACTGGTTAGAGTTATATGATTTTAAAACTGGAACGTGAGAGTTTTTGTTTGTATTTACGCCCAAGATGCCCCTCAACATCCAACAAAGTGTGGTGATAGAAGGCAAGGTTGTTTATGGGGTGGATGGGGATGGTCAAATCTTTCACTTCACACCGAGTACTACTAGCCTTATGTTTACTACAGACGGAATAGTTGAGCCTAACCCAGAAAATAGAAACGATTGGTTTTTATTTGAGGTAATAATGTGCCGTGGTATCGGCGGGAGAATACTGTGGCGTTGGCCAGATGAGATTCTTTAGAAAGAAGTCAAAGGTTTGGAAGAGCTGCAGCAACAACACATCATCAAAATCTGCTCCTTCTCTGAGAAGACGATTGCCATCTTCTGGGATGCCCGGTGGCCTCAACAAGGTCTAGGAGCTTTGGTATGCCGAGATTTCCATGAAGAGACACCAGGGAGACGAGGGGTGGTGGAAGGTTTGGGGGAACATTGAGAGTTCCGCTGCTGTTATCTCAGACTCATCGCATAGTTCCTTTAACTTGTTATATGCTGCTACTGTCTTTGCCTGAATTACTATTCTCAAGCAATCCTTTGGTTTTTTATATAATTTGTTTCTATTTTATCTTTTGATTGCAACATGTTATCACAAACCAAACTAATCGGTAACGTTATTGCTTAAACATATCATAAGCTAAGCAAATCACACACCTCCCCAATCCATGGATATGTTCTCTCACTTGCTTTGCTTTCGGGTTATGAACAATCCCCTATATATTAATTGAGGAACATTTGAAAAGATATAACCTTAATTTTGTAATAGTTAAAAAATATATTTTGCTTATGTGTCAATCAATTAGATAGTTAATTAGTCATATGTGTCAGTCCCACACTGAAATTGAAAAACATGTTCGTCCAATTCGATTTTTATATGTCACTAGAAACATTTAATACCAACTATATGATATCATATGATATAGCAAGGTTGCTATTTATTATATATTATTTTCTTAAATAAAAACCTACAGAATTACCTAATGTGATTATGATATATAGTAATTAATGATTTTAAATAATGAAGATTTGCTAATAATATGTATGCTTTCTATAATTTTTGTTTAATTCTTTACTATTATTATAAATTAAACAATTACATTAATCATATATTAAAATTTTAGTTTTTTTGTATATGTTGTATTTTGAATTTTTCAAAACGAGTATAAATTACTAAAACTATTAAAAGTCTCACATACTTTTATGATCAATGTTTAAATTTTTTTCTATAATAAGAAATGAGAATATAAATAAATAATTTTATTTTAATAAGTGTTTATGTTAATATATATATATATATATATATATATATATATATATATATATATATACTTCATATCGTTTAAATTTAATTATATATCATATACGATAGATAAGATTGATTGTTTTGATTTATTTATTCTAAAATGATTGCGAATAAACAAGAGTGGTCATTTGATTTATATGTGCAAGCTAATTTATTACATAATAGTAACTAATTTCTTAGTTATTTAGTATATAATTCTTATTTTATTATTTCATAATATGCAGAAAAATATAAATAAGTATTTATTCTGCACAAGGCGCAGATCTTAACCTAAGTATGTATCTTTTTAATAATTTTAAATCTTAAACATTTTCTAAATCTCAGGCCAAAATAAAAGAAAGAAATGAGAATAAACTCAAAATCAGTATTTATATCGAGCAATAAACAAAATGACACAAAAATGAAAAAAATATCGAAGATAGATAGAATTGGCACGTGAACGTAAACTTCTCATAACCATAGTTAACTTTTAAATTGCTAAATCATGATATAAAACCGAGCTGACATAGCTTCATTATAACCAAATACTAGGCATGAGATTCTTCGACCTAAACGTTAGGTTTTTATGCGATAAATAATTTTTTGACCTAAAATATTTTTAAAATTGAGATCAGTTCATTAGTAAACAAATTATGTTATTAACAAAAAATGTTTAAAAATTGTTTAAGAGCCAAATATATTAATTCGATCAATAATATAATTTTTTTTTCATACAATATTTCTTAAATAATTTTCATATAAATTTACCCTGCGCAAGGCGCAAGTCTTATCCTAGTTCAATTAATAAAACACCCTGCTTTTCCAGATACTGGTGGAGTCTTTTAACTTATTAAAGACTACATATATATTGATGGATCTCCAAGAAGACCAATACGCTTTTTAATATATTATAATAATGATATAATCACTACAAGAAAACGTATCTTTACCGAGGAAGTTTAACGAGGAAAAGTATTCCTCGTAAAAAAACGTTGATTTTGCGAGGAAATTACGTTGAGAAAGAAAAGCATCGTCATTTCGTCGTAAGGTAACGACAAAAAAAATTCGTCGTAAAGACGATGTAAACTAACGTGGCTTTTACGAGGAAATAGATTTTCCTCGTAAAAGCCACGTAAATTTCGCGAGTGCTTTACGACGAAATATTTTACGTGTACTTAACGAGGAAATTTTGAATCCACCAACTTGGTAGGTGGCTCACGTTTTTTTTTTGGCCATACAATTAATTTTCGTCGTAATTTCATAGTAAAATTACAACTACCAGATTCGAAATTTTCTATAAATATGGATGTTGGAACATCATTTTAAACACACCAACAACAAAAAACGTGAAAGAAAAAAAAATGGCTGGCTCTGGGACTATTTACGAGTTGCGGAATTGGATGTATATGCATAGAGATGCTAACGGGAGAGTGACGAAAGAATACCTTGCGGGGCTGGAGACATTTATGCACCAAGCAGATTCAACACCGCTCGCCCAAGAAAGTGGTAAGATGTTCTGTCCTTGTCGGAAATGCAACAATTCGAAATTGGCAAACCGTGAAAATGTTTGGAAGCATTTAATAAATAGAGGTTTCACGCCAAATTACTATATCTGGTTTCAACATGGGGAAGGTTATAATTATGATCAGAATGAAGCTAGTAGTAGTAATAGCAATTTTCAGGAAGAACCGGTTAATCATCATTTGCATAATGAACATAGTTACCATCAGGAGGAGATGGTAGATTATGATAGGGTTCATGATATGGTAGCTGATGCATTCGTAGCTCATGATGAAGATGAAGAACCTAATATAGATGCAAAAAAGTTTTACGGAATGTTAAACGCGGCGAATCAACCACTTTACAGTGGTTGTAGAGAAGGTCTCTCTAAATTGTCGTTGGCTGCTAGAATGATGAATATTAAAACTGATCACAATCTACCTGAAAGTTGCATGAACGAATGGGCGGACTTGTTTAAAGAGTATTTGCCGGAAGACAATGTGTCTGCTGATTCTTATTATGAGATTCAGAAATTAGTTTATAGTCTTGGGTTGCCTTCGGAGATGATAGATGTCTGCATCGACAACTGCATGATCTATTGGGGAGATGATGAGAAGCTAGAAGTATGTCGATTCTGCAAGAAGCCACGATTCAAGCCGCAAGGACGGGGACGTAATAGGGTACCGTACCAAAGGATGTGGTACCTACCAATTACAGACAGATTGAAAAGATTGTATCAATCAGAGCAGACTGCTGCAAAGATGAGATGGCATGCCGAGCATACTCAGACGGATGGTGAGATGACTCATCCATCAGATGCAAGAGCCTGGAAACATTTCAACAAAGTACATCCGGATTTTGCTAGCAATAGCCGGAATGTGTATCTCGGATTATGCACAGATGGATTTAGTCCGTTCGGAATGTCAGGGAGACAATATTCATTGTGGCCAGTCTTTCTTACGCCATACAACCTGCCACCGGAGATGTGCATGCAACGGGAGTTGCTATTCTTGACGATATTGATACCTGGTCCGAACCATCCAAAAAGGTCCCTGGATGTTTTCCTACAACCACTGATAAAAGAGTTGAAGGATTTGTGGTCAACAGGGGTGAGGACGTATGACTGTTCAACGAAGACGAATTTTACGATGCGAGCTATGCTTTTGTGGACCATAAGTGACTTTCCTGCATATGGGATGTTGTCTGGATGGACTACACATGGGAGATTAGCTTGTCCATATTGTAATGGAACGACAGATGCGTTTCAACTGAAGAATGGTAGGAAGACAAGTTGGTTTGATTGTCATCGTCGATTTCTTCCCATTGGCCATCCTTACCGAAGAAACAAGAATTTGTTTAGGCACAAAAGGGTTGTGAGAGACACTTCTCCACCATATCTAACTGGAGAACAAATTGAAGCACAAATCGACTACTACGGAGCTAACGAAACAGTTCGTTGGGGTGGTAATTGGCATGTCCCTCGTAATATGCCTGATTCTTACGGTGTTCATCACAACTGGCACAAGAAGAGTATATTTTGGGAGTTGCCATATTGGAAGGATCTTCTTCTGCGCCACAACCTCGATGTGATGCATATAGAGAAGAATTTCTTTGAGAACATCATGAATACAATATTGAATGTCCCAGGGAAGACAAAAGACAACATAAAATCGAGGTTGGACTTGCCGGATATTTGCTCAAGAAGCGAGTTACATATTAAAAGCAATGGACAAGTTCCCGTTCCGATATTCAGACTGTCTTCAGAAAAAAAGTCGGTGTTGTTCAACTGGGTGGCATCAGAAGTGAAGTTCCCCGATGGGTATGTTTCAAATCTCTCTAGATGTGTTGAAAAGGGTCAAAAGTTCTCTGGGATGAAGAGTCATGATTGTCATGTCTTTATGCAACGACTACTGCCCTTTGCATTTGCGGAGCTACTTCCAACAAACGTACATGAAGCACTTGCAGGTTCGTAGTGTTTTATATCACAATAATTTTATAACGGTCTAGTTTGCAAAATAATATACGACTAACAATGTGTTTAATTGTTTTTGGAATATAAAAGGCATTGGAGCATTTTTCAGGGATCTGAGCACACGCACTCTTAAAGAAGAAGTTGTAGAACAGCTTCAGGAGAACATTCCCATCTTATTGTGCAACTTGGAGAAGATATTTCCTCCTGGATTTTTTGACGTCATGGAGCATCTAGCTGTCCACCTCCCATATGAAGCATTGCTTCGTGGACCTGTACATTACGGATGGATGTATCAGTATGAGCGAGCCATGAAATATTTGAAGGGAAAAGCAAAGAACCTCGCCAAAGTTGAAGGTTCTATAATTGCTGGAAGTTTGACGGAAGAAGTTTCTCACTTCACATCGTACTACTTTGCGTCAAAAGTACGTACCCGTAGAAGAGCTCCAAGAAGATATGATGATGGTGGAGTTGCGCCAACATATGCAGTTGCTGGTGTTCCAGACATCTTTAGCCAGATTGGACGACTCGGTGGGAAGTCTAAAGAGGTTTGGTGGTCGAGTGAACAAGACGCTCATAGTGCACACACCTATATTCTACTCAATTGCGAGGATCCATTGATGCGTTATTTTGAAAGGTAACATATATGGACACTTCAAAACACATATAATTAATTATATAATTGCAAGAGATTCATTCCTATGAAATGTGATTAATTTTACAGCCTATTTGTTTCTCAAGTCGAAGAAACATTTCCTGGTATATCCACAAGTGACGTAGACAAAAGGAAAGATCAGCACTTCATTAAGTGGTTGCGGAATCAGGTATTATAACTCAAACTATTTTTTCATACATGATTTGTATTTTAATGTTCTCTTTATTTTTGCAGGTTGATTATGACGACGATGCAGATTATCCTAAGTGGTTACACGAAGTAATTCAATCTCCACTTGTAAAGGTCACCACATCACAGATGTATTTCACACGAGGCTACACTTTTCACACATATGAGTATGGTAGACAGCGGGCGACCAGTAACTATGGAATATGTGTGAAAGGGGAAACAGATTTCTACGGGATCTTGACGGAGATTATTGAAGTCGAATTTCCAGGGATACTGAAGCTGAAATGCGTCATCTTCAAATGTGAATGGTTCGACCCCGTCGTCAACAGAGGTGTTCGGTCTAACAAATTTGGTGTAGTTGATGTCAACGGTGGACGTCGGTACAACAAATTCGAGCCTTTCATCTTAGCTTCACAAGCAGACCAAGTTAGCTTCCTTCCATACCCTCGGATGAGAGATTCGGGTATAAATTGGTTAGCAGTGATCAAAGTTACACCTCGAGGACGAATCATCAGTGGAGAAGAACCACCATTGCAAGAAGAACAGATAAATGAAGTCGAGGAACCTGAACAAGAAGTTGATGACATCCTTCTCATTGATCCGCATAATCACGAATACGAAGATCTTACCGATGATGCCACAGACGAAGCTGTAGAAGACGAGTTTAATGAAAATGATGATATTTCTAGTGATGACGAGAATGTCGATGTATCCGATTGATGTATTTGATTTTGTGTAGTTTGTTTTATGAATAAGGTAATGTGAGAGTTTGTTTTATGAATAAGGTAATGTGGGAGTTTGTTTTATGAATAAGAAATTGTGGGAGTTTGTTTTATAAATAAGTAAATGTGGGAATTGTGGTTTGGAATGAAAATAAAGATGGGGTTTGGAATATATGAAGTAGAAGATAAGGAATATGGGGTTTTGGGGTTTGGGGTTTCGGATTTTAGGGAATTAAACGTAATACTCGTTAATTCCTCGTAAGTTGACGTCGAATGTACGACGTAATCCTCGTTTATTCCACGTAGGACAGAATCGTCGTAAAGACCTCGTTATCTTACGTGGAAATAACGACGAAACTAAAAAAAATAAAGAAAGCGAAACCCGTTAATTCCACGTAGGACGGAATCGTCGTAAAGACCTCGTAAGGTAAATAGACGTAAATACCACGTAAAGTAAATGACGAAGGAGGCACTCTTTAATTCCACGTAGGATGATTTCGTCGTAAACACCTCGTAACAAAAATCGTCGTAAAAACCTCGTAGACTTAAAAACTAGAAAAAAAGGAAAAGAAGAGAGACACCAGATTTACATGTGGCAAGACTTCCAGCAATTATAATACTTAAGTCTCGCCCACATAAATTCTGATATCTTCTTCTCTTTCTTTTTTTCCAAATATTTCTAATTTGGTGAAAAGCGAAACTAGCTACTTCCTCATAGTATAAAAACTAGAAAAAAAGAAAAAAGAAAGATACTGGAATTATATGTGGCAGACTTAAGTCTCACCCACATAAATTCTAGTATCTTCTTTTCTTCTTTTTTTTTTCAAATATTTCTAATTTGAAAAGTATTTTGGTGAGGAGTGTGATTTGAGATAGGGTGTGTTTTGTGAGTTTGTGTGTGGTTTGAGAAGGAAAGTTGTGGGTATTTATAGAAAATATAGGCTCGCTAATTCCTCGTAACTGGTTAACTCGTTAATTCCACGTAACCTATTTCGTCGTAAAAACGTCGTTAACGAAAACGCGGGCCTTTGTATTTCGTCGCTATTTCGTAGTAACTGAAAACGCGGGCCTCTGTAATTCCTCGTAAGTTTACGAGGAAATTACGAGGACAAGTAATCTTATATATATCCCGAGCGAGCTCGCTCCGTCTTTCCTCTCCACTTCCTCTCCACTTCCTCCCTAATTCGTAGCAATGGTAAGTCTCCCTAATTCCTCTCTAGTTTGATTAGTTTAGGATAGATTAGGTGGTTAGTATAGGGAATTTAGATAGGTTTACGGATCTTATGTTATTTAGTATAGGGAATTTAGATATGTTTACGAAAATTTTAAAAATTAAATTTTTTTCTCAGGTTCGAAAAGGTAGACTTACTGCCCATTACAGAGAGATGTTCGGAGAGCCGGGTAGTCGTTTAGACCCGTCGTCTTCTTCAGCTCCCGGTTCTTCGGGTCAGGAGACTGTCCCCGAGACTCAGTACACTCAGAGAGTCATTGGATCTCCTTCTTCTAGTGCACCATCGGTTCTTCACGTGCCTCCCCAGATGCCTCCTCCTCCTGTGCCTCCTACGATGCCGGCACCTCCGATGCCCGCGGCCGAGATTCATCCCGATTTGATGGTGCCTCCGAGTGCTCCTTACTCGCAGTACACCGTAGAGGACATTCTCCGTCTGCCAGGCAGAGAAGGTTTACCAGTCATCGACCCCGACCGACCGGACGGAACTTTATGGTATGTTTCATTATTTTTTTATTCTTTTTAAATTATTTTATAACTTTAAAAAATAATTTATATTTTAAATTTTATTTTTCAGGTGGGGGATTGACGGATGTCTTGCATCGGACGTAACCGACACGATAAAAGGTTACTTCTCCATGGCACATCCGAACTGGAAAATGACGCCCCACTACGTCAGAAAGACGTGGTTCAAAATTTACGCTGTAAGTTCTATTAATTAAATATATATTTTAAATTTTTTAATTATTTATATATATATTTTTTTCTGAAAAACTAATTATAAATTATTTTTTCCAACAGCAAAAATATAATTGGGCCTTCGGGATCACTGAGAGGGTGAGGAAGAAGTTTGAAGCGAAGGCGAAAGTTCGCTTGTTGGACACGGTCTCCAACTGGAAGGGTGACTGGATCGTGAAGGGGTATGAGCGTGGCAAACCCGCTGAGCTCACCACGGATGTCTGGGATGGCCTCATCCGATATTGGCGTCTTCCTGATTCCATTAGAATCGCCCAGTCTTGCTCTAACTCCCGTAACACAGTCGATGAGCACGGGAACGGGCCGATGCTTCACACTACGGGCCAAAAACCCCACGCTGGTGTCCGTTTGGAAATGGTAATTAAAAATTTAATTATATTAAATTTTTAGTATATTTTTATATATATATTCTAATTAACAACTTTCTTAAATGTTTTTTAGGCCAAAGAGACGGGAGAATTCCCGTCTCTTATGCAACTTTACGAGAGGACCCACAAGAACAAGGCGGGCCGATTTATAGATGGCAAGTCCGAACAAATCTACAACGATTTGGCTGCTCGGGTTGAAGAACGCCAGACCCAGCTGACCCAACAGTCCACCGATGGATTACCCGTCACCTTATCCACACCTGAAGTGGATAAGCTTTACGAGGAGGTAAATTTTCTAAAATTTTAATTTTTTTAAATATTCATTTAATTTAACTTTAAATTTTTACTAACAAAATTTATTTTTTGTTTTTAAGGTTGTCCCTAAAAAAAAGGGACGGACGTTGGGGATTGGTTCCGTCAACGATGTTCCGATAGCGACATCGTCTTATGTTCAGCGACGGGATGATGAAGTCGCTCAGCTGCGTAGGGAGTCCGAAGAGCTGCGTAGAGAGTCTACTGAGCTGCGTAGAGATTCTACTCAGCTGCGATCTCGTATGGGTGGACTCGAGGGCTTCTTGGACGTTGTAGCGGCCACAAATCCGGAATGGGCGACTTTGTTGAGGACCATGCGACAAGAAAATCCTATCCCAGGCCAGTCACCGACCGACGACTCACATGCCGAGGCGGATGTTCAGGCGAGGAGTGATGAATTCTACGAGGCGATTAATTAACGACCACCCAAGTTCTTTTTAATTTCGGTTCTTGTATTATGAATTCAAAACTTATTTATAATAAAATATTTTGGTTTTGATTTTTTTAGAATTTTAATTTCATTAATAATTTAAATAATTTAAATTATATTTATAATTATAATTTTTTATATTTCTATAAAATAATGAAACGAAGTAAATTCGTAGCTAATTTTGCGGCTTCTTTACGTGGAAGATTAACGTGGTTTTTACGAGGAAACGTTTGGAAATCTATCAAGGTTTTTACGTTTTCTTTACGTGGAAAGTTTTCAAGGTATTTACGTCAATTTTACGAGTATTTATTTACGTGTGTCTTACGAGGAAAGATTTTCGTGGTAATTACGAGGAATGTTAGCGACGTCCTTACGAGGAATCTTTACGTGGTCTTTACGACGAAATATCCTCCTTCGCTTTTACGACGAAATTATTTCCTCGCTAACTTACGACGATTTAGCGAGGATATATGCGTTACGACAAACATATAACGACGAAACGGGTTTCCTCGCTAATTCGTCGTAACACTGCTTTTACGACGAATTAGCGAGGAAAACTGCCCTCGTAAAACTTGTGTTTTCTTGTAGTGAATGATCGAGTTTTTGCTATCTCTTTAGGGTGTCCACCTCAGCATTTCATTTATTTTGGTGGAACCCATCTTTATGTTTTGTTTTAATATATTATCCATTCGTAAAAGATTACACTAAATATCACTTAGTGCAGCGGTTTACACATCTTTAAATAAACTAACAACCCGAGTTCGAATAGAAACCATGGGTGTTTTGCATGTTTATATGATTAAGTTTAATTAAAGGCAATTATGACTTTTACAACTCGTCTTCCTCTTTAGATTTTTAGGTTTTCTGCAATATTGACTCCAACGGCTCATAATTTTTCACGAGCTATACATCAATTTCTTTGTTTTTTGTCATTTTCATGAAAACATCATGAATCTTTATATATACTACTCAAGAATAGGATGAAACGAGTAAATTTTTTTTCTCTTAAGAATCCTGATTTTCGGACCGAATCAGTCTAAATCGTCACCGTGGTGCCTCAATTACGTTTTTCCGGCGATTTTACGGCCCTCGGCGGTGAGTTTTCCAAACAGGGCTGTGAAATTAATTAATTGTTGTTGGGTCATTTTAATTGCTCGCGGCATATCGCACCCACTTTCTACATAAGGTAAAGCTGATGTGTCAGACAAACCCAAAGAAGCCTCCTCATCGTCTATTCTTTTTCACCGCCTCCTCATCGTCTATTCTTTTTCACCGTCTCTAAGCTAGGGCCTAAAGTTCTCTCACTTCGTCGCTTAATTCTTATCTCTCGATGATGAACCATTACACTTTAAACCGTTATATTCAGTGTCGCGTATCACTGAAACTCTTTTAATTGATAGAATTTCATAGTCCTACTGAAAACTTGATTAATATAACTTTTCTTTATTGTTTTTTTCTAATTTCCGAAGTTGTCCACTGTGACCTGTACGCCATGGATGGATTCACTAATTTCCCAAACTCCAAATCAATTAGAACACACTGGTAGTTTCAAGGAGGAGGTGAACAAGCCAACAACTAAAGGAACAACCAATGAAAAAGAAACACAGTTTCTTGGATGGACTAAAAAAGTTCGCATAGACTACACAATGCATGTATCCGACTCCGCGCTCGCACAGGGGATATGCCCCTAGTACATTCAATGATCTCAAATAAAGAAGCACGAAGTGATAGAGCTTGGCATTATTATTAGTTACCTATATTCATGCACTGCAAAGAATATACAACAAAAGTTGAGGTGTAATAAACAACGTCAGAAACTGATGGTTGAAGTGAAGCTTAAGGGGTTTAGGGCTGGACGTTTGACTTCAGCTCCTTTTTTGTTTTCTTAATTTTAGTGGCCACCAACAATTTACAGCAAAAAAATAACGCAGTCAACATTTTCTTATAAAAGCCTACACAAAAGACACTACTACCAATCAACATTTACTCTTTTTGTAGCAACCAAGGTATTAGAGCACAAAGTGCTGGCTTAAGACTTAAGATCACAAGTTAACGGCTTTGGCAGCTTCTAGCTTAAGACATGAAAGGTAAGAGAAAAGAGTTTCAGCATGTGACCCGTAATACTTCGAGAATATCTGAGACAATCTCTTTGTAGTCTCCCAGGCTCCACTCGAATCACCTGATGCAAGCTGAATCGACGCAAGCTTCACCAGTTCATTTCCAATCACAACGTGTTCATCCCCATACAGCCTCTTCAGAATCTGCCACCAAACCCAAAATCTATCTCACATCTCACCCATACACGGGGTTGATATTCAAGTGTAAATTTCTTGGATCTTAGCAGTAGAACTACCAGTTAGGATTACTGAGAATTAAGAAAATTTGAAGGTGATTCAAGGGAATTCTCTCCATTGTCAATCATTAACTTATGTTGTGGTCTAAACCGAAGCAGAATAACTATATTATGATTTTTACCTTTATGGACGCTTCACAATGCTCCCTTGCACCCTTCATTTCTCCAGCTAAATAGCAAGCCTGAGCAACCTTATCCTCCGCCTGAACAAACAGAAACGTGAAACGTGTATCGTGCTTGTTTTTCGTGAAGATATGCATATGCAATATAGAGTAGCAATGCTTCGAGTCCATTGGGCATAAATAGAGGAACTTGACTTACATCGGCAATGTCTTTGTTATACATGTGAAGGGAAGTTCTGAGCACAGCGATGGACCTTAAACAATCTGATAATACAGAAATATTGGCACGTCCTGAATTCATCAACTCTTCCACCCTGCAGTCTCGAGAGATCCATGTGTTAGGGGCGAAACTTCACACTAATTATTTAGCTTGAAACTTCAAGTAAGAACCTGCTACCTTCTCAGGTGATTCCAAGCTTTGTTCACCTCTGCATGAGAGTTTTCCACTTCACAGCGAGATCCACATTTCAAACATTTATCTGCTTTTATATGAAGAGAACCACTAGGTTTAATGAGCAAACTTGAAGCTACTTCACTGACACCAGCATACACCTTTTCACTCACCTGTGAAAGAAACACAGCAAAAACCAAACTAAACTAAATTGGTATCAAGAAACACTGTTTATATCCTCCAATAAATAACAGTTAAACGTTAAAATGACCATTGAACATTATCAGCAGGGAATTTTCTTAAAATGGACTCTACGGGAGCTAAACACCAATGAAATGACTTATTATGTATCAGATTACCAGAAAATGATGATCTAGACTTTTTGGAGCAGCCAAAAAATGATTTAGCTTCTCGGACTCGCATGCAGCCACACTACTATCCAAGACTACGCCAGTACAGCTTGTATTGACACAGCAATATCCATTAATAACAAGGTCCGATATGTTCATTTGAGAACAGCCACAACACTGACAATGAAAAAAATACTCCTCTTCAAAAAATCTAATACGATCTTTGCAATCCCATTTTCCGACCTGTGAATAGTAATGCACAAAAAAATTTTTAGAGGTATGGACTTCAAAGCACACAGCTGATATATGATGCCGACCAGACTGACAAATAGAGAGAAGATGATCACAAGAATACCTCAGGACCATATGACAGTTCTAGGGGGCAACCCACGGGAACAAACTCTGTTGTTCGCATAACAAGTCCACGTGAAAGGAAATACAAATGGATGTTCGGCTTGCAGGAATGATTGAACAAGCTACCGATTTTATAAAGAGCCTGACCAACTCTGATCTGTGGATAAAATAGCGATGCTAGATGTCTAAAAAATAGAGATCTTCAACAAGGACCAATGTGTCATGTTCTCTAATAGTAAGTGGACGTTCAAAAAGCTTCATAAGAGAGCAGTTCAAATATAACAAAACCAGGTTATAGATAGATTAAAGTCTTTTCTTTAACTCTAGATTGCATCTTTGTAAGTGGTGATACCTAGCTCTAAATGGGTCCTTCAAGTGGGAGATGCATTAAATAACATTCTCTCATATGCAGTACCTCTGCCAAGACAAACCTGCTCTAAACTCTGAATCGGCTCTTTTGCTGAAACGTTCCCAGCTGGGATGCACTTGAAAGAATCGCCGCTGGATTTCATCCGGACAATTGCCATAGAGTTCACCTTGATTTGTGAAAGCAGTATAATAGTCTGCACAGGGAGGAAAAATCAAGACAGTGGTCACCACCCCAATAAGTAAACTTCCATTGAAAAAAACATAATGTTGCTCAGGCATCATGATGACAGCAAGTCATCGAGTAAACCAAATGCCTCTTTTGCAGGCTGTAAACATTTTTGTTAATGAGGATAGATTTAATCTAAATAATCAAAAACCAATTTAAATCACAGTTAATTACTAAATTGCAGTGAAAAATAAACATCACAGAAGGAAGAAAGTATAAATTCTAAGCCTAAGCCATTAGCATCCATTGAACTCATATATGTTGATGCCTGCACAATTATCAGAGAGCAAAGTTGTTAGGGAGGGAGATGAAGAGGACAACCTGTGACACAGAAGCTTCGCAGACTGAAAGATCAGGGCAGCAAGATTTATTAAGGCACCAAATCAATACTATGGAAAGTAGATGCAACTCTAACTTGCTCTCTGGACTCATCTTAGAATAGCTATGGGAAAGATCCTGCATAAGAGAGAGGGTATTCACTCCTTATTAGATTGTCTGTGACTGATGCAAAATGATGGGAAAAATTCTACAGTCGAGACATACTAATTTCTCCTGAAGGTTGGAAAGATCCGTAGGTGTTTCCCCTTGATTTATCAACTTCATTATAACTCGACCAGCTAAAACAGCATCAGATGGCAGTACAGCAGGCCAATTAGCTCCCCGACACTCATGCTGGTGCTCTTGAACACACTCAGTCTCAGAATAATATCTTACAGCTGATGTAACGCCTTTAATATGCTCCACAATATCATCAGGTAGGTTCTGAAAAGTCGAATTCTTGACCATCTCATTTGTTGAAAGCGTTCCACCTGATTGAATCTGGCAGGACTCTGAGCAATACACAGGTACTGAGCATGATGGACATGGAACAGAGTCAGCAGGCAATTCGTTAAGGCAAAAGTGGCAATGTGTTTCCCGACAACTTTTTGATATGACCTGCATAAATGAAGTGACATCACCAGTGAAACATGTTGAGTAACATAAGAAAATGTGCCTGTTAAAGAATGAAACAATATAAAACAATATTGTTTGAAAAGGGCATAATTGTGAATCACAGCTCATACCACACAAAATGGTTCTTCGACATGTATCACAGAAGGTTGTTCAATATCAGATTCTGATACCATGCCCCTGCCTTTCTCTTTTGTGGATACACAACGCAGCTTTACTTCGCTTTGCACGTTGGGTAGATCTACAGACCAAAAGTAGAGACAGGTCATAATCCAACACCCCTCACTGAATAGCTAAAAACTGTCATGTAAAACCTCACCCGCAGTAGCATAACAGAGTGTGTTCTCCGATGTTTGCTTATTCTGAAAGTCTGGAATAGCCAGAAGTTCGTTCTGCAGCTGCTTCTTCCCCGCAGGTGATGACTCGAGAGAGATAGAAACTGTGATGTCCCGGAACGCATCTTTATAGTTTCCAAGAAGAGTATTGAGTTTGCCTCTCCTAAACCAAGCCTGAAACAAATATGAATGAAAACTTCAAAAGCCGGAACCTTTGAAAATACAAAAGAAGCAAGTTGAAACCTTTGAGTAAAAAGGATCAATACGAAGAGCACGATGGCAGTCCCGCAAGCTCTCTTGAAGAAGCCCCAGATTCTACATGAGAAAAGAGAATGAATGAGTGATGGAATGGAACCAAACTTAGGGAAAAAGAGAGGTAGCTTACATGAAGGGCATTAGCTCTATTGAGAAAGAGAGAAGCGAGTAAGGTGTTGTCTCGAGCAACACGTAAGGCTTTAGAGTAGAAGCGTAAAGCATCGTCGAAGCTCCGGCTGCGGAAGCAGAGATTTCCGCGACGTTTCAAGTCGAGAGAAGACTCTTGGCTCTTCCCACAGCAACCCAGATCAGGATCCGCTAACTCACTCACCGCCTTCAAAACCCAAAACCAAAGAACCTTTGAGAAGGAAGAAGCAGAGAGAAGAGTTAGGGGGGGTTTAGAGGACTTTACTTGATGAAATTGGGGAAGACCCAGAAGGAAACGGAGCAGAGACGAAGAAGAGGAGAGGAGATCGTCGACGCTGCTGCTGCTGCTCTTCACTGTTTGTAGAAGATGCTCAGGTATTAGCGATTTCAACGTCTCCATTCTTTGATCCTCACTTCTCCCTCTCCCTCTTCTTTCTTCGCTTTAGATTTTCTTCTGTTAGGCTCAATTTGGTATCGTTTCGGTTTGGAATTGAGTTTTAGTAGTTTATGGATTTGTATTTGTTTGTTCTTTCATTTGGTTCTGAGATAGACCTGGGCATTTTTACCCAAAAGAAGCTCCGACCGTAACTCCAACCGAAAAAACCAAAACGCATCTGAATCGTATACCAAGATATGAAAATGGGATGTAAGAGCTTGATATTTTTGGGTTCGGGTACAATCTGAACCAAACCAAATCAAATGTAAATTTATATTCTAATAAAATTGAGCGATAAATTCGACTAAACCATTTAACTGGACCAGTTCGTTGATGAATTTATAATTAATTATATTCTAGTTCAACCAAACCATTTAGCTGAACTAGTTTATTTATAAATTTATAATTTATTTGTAATATTTTGTAAAATTTAGAAATACTTTGTCCAATTTTCAATTGTAAGAAGTAGTAAAACTGAGAAGTACTTTGGTTAACGAATCAAACAGCTAACATCCGAAAACAAGTTAACCATAGATCAATCTTAAACGATAACATTTAAACTAGTTAACCAAAGACAAGTCTTAACAACAAAAAAACATAGAATAGAAATTCATACATCGAAACTCATGGACCATAGGACATAAGCTCTTAAGCTCTGCAATCTCATCAGCCATCTTATTCATACGCTTCTTTAATCGTTGAACCTCTTCTTGAACATCGAAAACCCATGGTTGACGAAAGTGGAGGCCGTCGTTCTGCAAGTAAAACTCAGAATTTTGTTATATCCGCTCTAATGGAACAAAATCTAAAATGAATCAAAGTTAGTCAGATTACCTCAAAGTCCTTGCATATGAAGTATATACTCCCAGGAAAGTATCAAAATCTGTTGGATACTTTGGTTTTAGAGGGACCTCGTCAATGACTTGTTCCTTACATGGACAATGTCGAAGTATTCCTTCATCTTCTCTCTCTTGTTCTTTTTCTCCTCCCATAGATCCATGACGCAAATATTTAGATCTCACTTCGTGATGTGAGAGGATAGAGAGATGGAGAGAGAACCCTCAAGAGAGAAAAGTAAATGAAATGAACTGAAGAAAACAGAGAGGTGCGAGAGAGTCTAACTTATGGTGTTTTTTTGGGACACCAATTCAAAATTTTCAGTTCCCTCCTAGACATTTTTTGTTGTAGAAGTTTTACTAAGTTTGCAGTTTAAAAATATCTCTAAAGTTTCACTTTCCAATTTTTTTTTCTTTTTTCTTAGTTGTATTGGATTCAAGAGAATTATTTTATGGTCATACCACTTATATTCAGCTTTATACAATCATTTATCATCTAACCATGTAATAATATAGTTCATTTCATGAAATATATACGTTTTATACTATCAAAAGGCCAATACTTAAGAGAAAAGCCATTAAAGTATAAGGTAATAACTTGTAAACAATCAAACATATATCACAATTTTTAATATAATTATTGTTTTGAATTTAAATCACAAATATTTTTAAAATTATTAGAATTATACGTGCATACATACTTGTAAACAAGCAAACAAGTTTAGAATTTTATCTCCATTTCAATTTTGTTTTATTTTTATTTTTACCAGTTTCACTCAGTTATACAACCATAAAACACAAAACATTAAAATGTATATCATGAACTTCTATGTGTTTTCCTATCAAAGTTGTATGAGGAACACCAATTTTTCTTTGAACCTGAGTGATGAGAGTTTTTGGGGTTTCCATGTGGAGTTTTCTACAGTAATTTCTCATCGAACCATGTTATAATTAAATCGGGTTATATTCACAATTATTAGAATAATACGTGTATATTTGCAAACAAGCATACAACTTTATATTTGTATCTTCAAAGCTGTACAATAAGTTATAATTTCATTAACTTGATAAAAGTTCAAATAACTTGTACAACCACATCCCTAGAGCTATGACAACATGGATTACGCAACAACCTATAAGTATCCTTCCATTATTGGTTCCTTCAGTTCTCATGGTCGCTTTGAGAAGTTAAAGTTCTTCTTCTAGCACATGAACTTGATAGTTCAACTGTTGTATCTCATCCTTGAATGCATCATCGACCCAGTCGAAGACATGATTGTCGTTCATAAGCTACAAAATATAGAAAATAATGGCGGTTTAGACAACTTGAAACACTAATAACTAAAGCTGAATGGTTTTATCTTCCTTTGGACGCATGGCGACATCAATAATATCGGCAGTAAGGTTTTGAATCGGATTTGAAAATAAGCTCGATCACACCCAAATCGTAGTAACACCTAATAGGGACCCCCTGGGTTTTGACTCTTGTCAAGCCACCACTTTTGGAAGAGGAACCCGACCGATTTCTCATTATGAGAGAGAGAGAGAGAGAGAGAGAGAGAGAGAGAGAGAGAGAGAGAGAGAGAGAGAGAGAGAGAGAGAGAGAGAGAGAGAGAGAGAGAGAGAGAGATGAGATGAGGGAAAATGGGGGTTGAGAGGATTGGAAGGATTGTAGAAATGGGAAAATCCTAATAAATGGTTTTTATACTTGACAACAGAATGACATGACTTCGGGATCTTCATAAAATGGGAGGCAAAATTGGGCGGAAATTTAATAAAAACAAATTTTAAAGTCAGAGTTTTACTTTTGTATTTTCTTTGTTTTACTGTACTCAAGAGACTTATATTCAGTTTCCTATAATCAATTCCTACTAATCATCTAATAAAAATATAAAATACTTAATTTTATAAAATATATAAGTTTTGTAATAGAATAATTTCATTTCATTGCATTTTTCTTCGGTTGTTTTACTAATCAAGTTGTACAAGTTTTATGGTTTTACGGTTCAACCAATACTAAGTTATACCAGCTGTACCAATATAGTTGTGTCAAGTTATACAAAGTTATACCATAAGTGCGGGGTACAAATTGAATCAATTGAGAAACATATAGTGCTTAATATAGTGTTGGGTACACATGTAGTGTTACTTATATTCAGTTTCCTATAATCATTTCTCATCTAACCATCTAATAAAATATATAATTTCGTGAAATATATAAGATCATAATTTTATTTCATTTTGCTTCTACAGTTTTACCAATATAGTTATCCAAGTTTTACGGTTTTACAGCTTATCTAATACTAAGTTATACCAGCTGTACCAATATAGTTGTGTCAAGTTATATTATTAGTGTTGAATACGAATTGATGAATCAATTGGGAAACATGTACTGCTTAATGTAGTGTTGGATACACATATAGTGCTTAATGTAGTTCTGGGTATGAAGGTACACTTATAATTCATCAAAAATTGCTTATTGTAGTGTTGTGTACAAATTGAATTAAATGTAAAACAAATCCGAAACATTTTTTCTCTGAGAAGAGAGAAAGAACATGCCGAATATGAGAGGAGAGGGAAAAAGAGGGACGAGAGAGAAATAAGACGAAATCACATGATTGATTAGATGAAATAAGAACATAATTGACTTTAGCTACATTTTTTAAAAGTATATACTCCATTTGTTTCTAAATAAGTGTTACTTTGACATTTTTCACATATATTAAGAAAGTGATGGAAGTATATGTAAGTTGTTATTAATTACACTTCTCTGACCAATAGTATTTGAGATAAATAAAATTATTTATGAAATCAATGCAATTTGCAATTAATTTATAGCTGAAAGTAAATATAATTTGCATTGAAATTGTAAAGTGATGGTTTTTGTGCAACAAAAAAAAATGTTAGAATAACACTTATGAAACACATAGAATATTAAATGAAGAATATTATAGATTCATGAGATTGCTTTTTCGTCTTTAAAAGACTGCAAAACTTTTCTCCAATATAATCTTTGATTTCAACAAAATACTTCGGTTTTAGATCGACTTGTCTTGGTTCCATTTGATTTGGAATTCTGGAATTGACATATGAATTCATTTAGACAATTTTAAAAATTATGAGAACCGGATCAATTGCATTATTTCGACTCAATTCTTATCGGATCAGATCGGATTATCAAATTTGATTTTTATCATATAGTTTTGGTAATGAAAATTGAGGATAATGTACTCTAGCAGCAACCACCCATAACAATGTACTCTTAAGAA
This sequence comes from Brassica rapa, assembly GCF_000309985.2. Lineage (NCBI taxonomy): Eukaryota > Viridiplantae > Streptophyta > Magnoliopsida > Brassicales > Brassicaceae > Brassica > Brassica rapa. Next base: position 16,545,343 of record NC_024799.2, on the reverse strand, counting down.
AACCGAAAACACAGATACGAGTTTCAGATTCACACAAATCAGTCATGAGGCCTCCCATTTCAACTTTGATTTTCTTCAGCCTGTTGCAGACGACACAGCATCATCCGAGTCCACCTTCAGCTGCAACAAAAACAAACACCAACCAACCCGAAAAAGAACATTCATTAAACTGATAAAAAACCACACAACATGACTTTCACTTCCCATAGCCCTATAATTGTTACTAGCAAATGTACCAGCTTTAAGTGATTGAGTAACGCTTGTTGGAGTTGTCCCTTAAGCTTCTGGCACTGCTCCAACATCCGTCCTGAGTTCATCGTTTTCTCTAGCGCCCACCATAGTCTTTCCACTGTTGTGTAAGGAAACCAAACCCCTGATACCTTTTTCCTTTTCAGTACCTCTGCTGGTTTCTGTTTCACAAGAGAGCAAATAAAATATACATTTGTGAAAACTCATGCTTAGTCATAAGAGAGCTTTTAAAGGGGTGAAATTTGCATCAATATGTTTTATTGATTTGTGCAGGCGTAAGACTCTAGCAACTAGATGTTTTTAACCTTGAGAAGCTGGAAACACTAGTGAACCTACATATCCCGTTATGGAGAAAAAACTATCCTATAGCGAGATACTTATAATCCAATAGTCTCTCTACAGCTGAAAGTCATAGATCATATAACTCACCGATGATGCAAATGATTCCATGTACTCCAATAGCAAATTAGTGGCCTCTGTAAGACGCCCATAGTCAACATATAACTGAAACAAGGAAGCAGGACTTGCTTCTTGCCCACCCATTCCCAAAGCTTTCTCCTTCTTGCCGTCCTGTCGAACAAACAAGAAATTGGTCAACAAGACTTGCATGAAACCAGAAGAGAACAACCTTCCTTATGATTGTTTCTTTCCATGGTGTAAATGAAAGCGACCAACCTAGTTATAGATTACAATGCACAGCAAGTATTGTACAGAGAGATTATAAACATCTTCAACATTAGAGAGTCATGCAACAGGAACGCATAAATAAAATCTACTCTAGAATCTGTATCTCAGACATACTAACAGTGAAACAAAAGCTTACTGATGAAGCATTCTTCATGCATGCCAGTTATCTTTATCAAAGATGTAGGTATACTATATCATATACCAAAATAAAAAAATCAACTAAAATATCCCAAATATTATCGACAATTTTACCTTGAACATGTGAACCAGCCAAAGAGGCAATTCGATACAAGAATCTGCCTGAAGAAGAGTTGAAGCAACAGTAACTGGCAATCTAGCGTGTATGTCTTTGTACCTCTTCTGCATTTATACACATAAATTATTTCACAACCAAACAACGATTAAAACTTTCAATACCCTAAGCTAATCAATACTCCTAAAATCCAGAGTAGTAAATACTTCGATACCAATTAAAACTAAAAGTGAACTCCAATCAAGAATTCAGAAATTACTCACAAGATAAACCTCAAGAATTTCCCAGTCACCAGCCAAGTTGGAGCTTTGAGCAGCAGGGCTTCTATCAGGCGAATGAGTGACTTCGTCTTCCGTAGATGTTAGCAAGAGATTAGGCCTGAGATCATTTCTGTAAAATGAACAAAGGTACATTTTTTTGGATAAGTCAGGCAAGTCAACAAGTAACCAAATGAAATACCAAGTAGCTAAGGTTCACTCACGATGACCACAGCGTTCCTTTAGCAGGGCAACATCTAATTGTCATATTCTCAAATATCTTTTCCAGCTCCCTGAGAATAAGCAGTATTCATTAAACCTATGTAATTCTCAAGAACCTACGTAATTCTCAAGGCATGTGACACTAGAAAAACAAAGCAAGAAATTTTACCTTTTCAAAGCTGAGCCTCTCCAAAATTTTAAAACAACAGTGAATGCCATGTCATACAAGTCTGCCTGAACAAGAAGGTCAACCAAGTCCGGTGGTGGCTTTTCGAGCCCTGGAGTGAAGACAAAACAACGCATATTTATAAGACATGATTGTATAAGATTACTTGGAAACAGTCAGCAGTGTCTATGAGATCCTTCTGAAATCATGCCTTAAGGAAATTGCATAAAAGACATCAATGATGCACAAAACGACAACCAAATAAAGGAGACTGCCAATATATAATCCTTTCAACGGTTGTAGTACATCAAGCTCTTAATTTCCTCACATCCCATTCAGGGTGAAGATACCCTAGTTCTAAAGCACGGATTAATTAAAGTTCCAACCGCCCCTATACTGCAAACTCAAAATAGTCCATGGAGGAAATAAGAGACAGCTTACCTGAATATGTCCACTCAAAGTTTTTCAGAGAAAGCAAATATTCTGCTGTGGTGAAAACATACTCGTTTTGGATTTTCTCGATATCAATGCAACTCTGATACCCTTTTGGCTGGTCACTACTCCTTACTGCTGCAAAAGTAATTCAAATGTCGCTATCCATGGGATAATACATCAATATAACAAAATGACGCCAAAGGGTTTAGAGATTGAGAAGACTAACATTGTTGTTCTTCTACTCTTTTAGCCTTTTTTGCTGGATAATGCATGGATTCTTCTGGTAGTGGATCAATCCAAGCATGCCCAGGATGCACAAGACTTAATGCATTTATAGCAGCAGAAAGTCCATTTAGCCTCTCTTGCAAAACTAGGGACTTGTGTTTATAATCCGTGGATGCTGCCTCACTTCTCAGACGAGCAGAAAACTGATACATGTAACTTGCCGCCATTCGCCAATTGTGTCGTCTCATCTCGTAAGCATAAAGCAGCTTGTATGGATTTGGCTTTATCATTATCTCAGACCTCCCAGCCTACAAATCGCAGAAGAAAATATAGTAAATATAAAACAAGTGCAGAAACAAACGGACTCTGCTTCCCACAAAATACCTTCCAAAAGAGCTCTTGGGTGATCTTATCCGATAAGCCGATGAAAGGCAAATGTCCCTCACTGAGGATCTGAAATAAAAAGAGAAATATTATAAGAATTTGCTTTCTAAGTCATGGTAGTACAAACATCTTTGTGGAGGGCTGAACATTAAGATAGCACCCACACTAGCAGAGTCATTTTTAGTTCCAAACAAACTTACATCTAAGTACTAACAGCAAAGAGAAATTGCACATGAATTACACTATTTATAACAATTATGGAGATGATGGCCAGTCAAATGTTCTCGTTATTTTCCAAACACAGAAAAAATAATTAAGGAAAATAAGAAAATAAGCATTCTTGACCTCTACCTTGGTTTTGCCACATTCAAATAGAACTATGATGAAGCGCCTCAAACAGATGCGCTTAATTTCCTCATCAGGGTTTGAAATAATAGCGCAGTAAGCATCATTCAAGAGATTCAGATCTAACGTGAACTTGAAAACATTTGCCCACAGTCGTCCTCTACAGTAAGTGGCTGTTACAGGTGGATGGACGTTCTCGCTACTCTCCATGAAATTAATGGCCTCGTCTACTTGCTCAAGGGCTGCATACGCAAACTGACAAGCTCCTTCACTTATATTATACCGTTCAAAAATTTGCATAGCCCATTCATAGTAATGAAGTTTCCATGTTGCACAAGACTTTTCACCATCTGAAATACTGGCACCTGCTTCAACCATATGGATGGTAAAAAAGGGATAAGGAATCAGAAAGACACAAAGCCTAGTTTTCGAAAAAACAAAACTGGCAAAGAACCAGAGCAAGAACAAACTTCTTGAGGAGCTCACCAATTGTGGAATGTGAAAATCCTGCTTCTTTAGCCAAACTGTGCAAAGCCTTCCAAGATCCTTCACCTGATGAAGCTCTGCATCGGTAACCAGGGTCGATACCATGAGATGTATGTTAAAAATACCAAGACAAATGTTCTTGAAGTGAAAATATTAGTAATTAAATGAACCAGAGACGTTGGCAAAAAAATAACGAGCTTGTCTTCTATGAGATTAGGATAAAACCCACAAATTATGTATTGGCACGATATACAATTTAAACATGAACAGGCTACAAAATTATCCGTGAAGAGACTCCAAATGATAAGCACCTGAAGAAGCAGCGGATGGAATCACTAATCTTCCTCTCTCTTGATATCCCGCATGCTCCACGTTGTACTTGATCAAGGAGGCAACAACCACGGAGATGTTGAAGAAGACACCAATCTCCGTTGGTATCTTGGGCATGTCCAAATGTTTTCTCCCCACGTAAACTTGCCTCCACAACCAAGAGGATTCGCTTGAAAATGGTAATTAAGAATATACGAAAAAACAAAACAGAGGAATCAGCAGTTAATTTTAACTAGCAATTAGCTAAATACAGCGTTTTGTCACTAAGGAAACAGAGATAGTTGTTTACCTCAACCGCATCAGCCTGTCCATTCCTGATCAACCTAAGAGTAAGCTCAGTTGAGCGTCTTAGCAAAGAAGAAGCGTCTTCTCCTGTTTTACTATAACGAATCCAGCTGATAAAGTTTTGTACCAAGCTTGTAATGATTTGTGAACTTGGAAGATATCTTAAGTTAAATCGGCTATCCACAATGCAACTTCGGTCACTGAAAAGAAGAATATACGCCAATGAGAAACCGCATTTCCCAAGCATTGTGTTCCATGATCTTTTGTCAATGCTGCTATCTACAATGATAAGACGATTGTGTCCAGTGAGAAATATTGGATATAGGTATGAGCTTTGGGGAATATTTGCGAAGGACAAAAACCTACCAATCTGTAGAGATGAGAGCTTAGAGCTGAAATCATCCATTGAAGTCAATTGAGCCGGCGTGGTAACAAAGAAAAGAACGATGAGCCACTCTGAGACGATATCTTGGATCATCGGAAGCAATTCAAGCCGTAGCTTACATATGTCTTGCTGTGACATATTTACCTGCCAAAATAAAAAGCCAAAGAAAAAAGAGGAAAAAGAACGTATGACTGCGTTTAAAATATATAAAAAAGTTGCAAGAAGTAGAGTATGTAAGATTAGTATCGAAATGTAAACTGACCTGCTCAGAGATGTTAAGCAGATAGCTGACGAGTAGGAAGATGTCAAAGGCAGACTCAAACATCACCTGTGCAAACTGAGAAGTCGCTTGAACGAGGATAGAACTACAGATATCAGATAATGTCTCGCCAACATTGTTATGCATAACTTTCTTAGGGACCAGATACTGCAAATAGTGCTCCATGATAGTAAAAACCTTTCCCCAAGATCCAGCCCTTTGACATAGAGCAGAGAGAGACAATAACATTTCAATGGAAAATGTCCTAAGATTTTTTTGAGCTTCCAGCTCTTTTTCCCATGCTCTATCAGTACCAAGATCCGACCAAGTACGCTGACCTATGGACATCGCATATCCCGACTCAAGGATGTTAACTAAGCGAGGAACAATTTCCTCAGATGAGATAACTGGCCTTCCAGTAACCGATTCATAATACATGGCATAAGGAGCAGCACCCCACTGCTTATTGATCTTCAAAGTACATCTTAGTACCTCCGACAGAATCTCATGTTCATTGATAGACATCCCCAAGCCTAAGCTTGTCAGGCCGCTGTGTTCGGAGGAAGATCCTATCAACAGACAGACACCGTATTAAATAAGTGATTATAAGCAATACAAGGAAACTATGGTCCTAGATAATAGATCAAGAACATACCTCCAAGGCTGTGCTCAACGTTCTCTAATCTAGAGAACAGTGATACAGAATTGTTTCTAACTAAACCAATAACATCTGACTGAACCAGCAACGTGCAAGGTTCATTATTGTTGCACCAGTGATCAAGATAGCACGAACAAAAGTTTTCCCACCAGTGAAAAACTGAAATAGAAGTCTCACCAGTAACCTGACATAAGCAGAGGCATATTTCAGCTTGTATGACCCAGAATAATACCAACGATCAGTCAAATGCATTGTATCTATAAGATACTATAGAACTGTGCAACAAAACAAACCTCTTGCTCAACTAGTAAAAGAATCTCGCTTTTAAGCTCATCAAGACTTAAGGATTGAAATTCAGAATCAGTCCAGTGTTTGTTGTGGTCCCGTAAAGTCAGACGCAAGGCAACATTGTGATAAATTCCAGGACAAAGAAGCCTACGTACGAAGATTGATGAAATGAATCCCATAATTTGATCCTGCAAAGTGCAATAAAAGGTTAAGATGGACTCATACAGCATAAAATGCATAAACGGGGAAGCAGATTGAGTATATAATTTTTTCCAACAAAATGAAAGCTATGTTTTAGAATAAAGACCTTCGCGGATGAAAATAGTGAATGTGAAGTCAAAAGAAGGTCATGCGAAGAGCTCCTAGCACTCAGAAATAACTGCTCAGAAATGTATTCCTCTTGTAAAGTGTAAGACCGTGCTTCCCTGGGTCAAGGAAAACAATTTAGAGTAGACCATTATCCACCATCAAGAAACAAACATCAAAGCAGTGAACACAAGAATGTCGGAAGTAGTAAATAGCACAGCCAACCACTACTATAAAGATACACCAGAGTAACAAATCTCAGAAATGAAACCTCTGGGAAGGGTTTCGCCTAGAGTTCTACACTTTTTCAAAAGGACTCCATCACCAGGAATTGTAACACAAAAATTCGACTACTATATATATGTTGAATCAATGTTTCCAAATAGTAAAGGTTCCAACAGAAGAGGACGAGAGAAAAAAAGACGTGCACATATGTACATAACCTCCTAAAACATCAGTATAATGCAATTTTTACATGGAGTATAAAGATTCAACCAAATCAGCAGAAACTTAAGTGTTCCCGAACTTACATGGTGCTAGATTTGTGGTACAACATGTGAGATGTCAATTCATCAGCCTTCAGAGTCCAGATCTTGTCGGATGTAAATCTGACATCACACAATTCCCCCTGCGAAATTCAGGAATCAGGGAAAACATAGTTATGAGCTAAAGAAAAACAGAATAGCATAGCATAGCATAGCATGTGTCACAACCAAAATACATACCCCTTCCAGTGAAATATTCTGTAGTCCAGAATCCAGAGACAAGGCTATCCCCTCCCCAGAACTAAAGTGCAGGCCATATACAGTGATCACGTCCACCACGTTGACATCCTTCAAAAATTGGGAAATGGTTATCACTTCAGAGAATGCAATAGAAAATGAATTACACAACTCCAGTCATTCGTTGAAATGCGTGTAGTAACAGCCTACCATAGTATTTCTATACAAGAGAGCTAAAGGAATGATGCCAGAATCGTAATCAGCTTTGCCCAACCATAACCTCAGACACATAACCCCTAGTGAAAGAAGCATGAATAAAAGTTAATCAAACGAAATAAATTAATGGTCACTGACGGAAGTAACAGATATTACCCTCAACGTTTTTAGCAGCTATACTCTGACACAAAACCCTGCTACAGGTAAAAATGTCCCAGACACGTAACGCCCCATCAGCATGAAGCACGCATATAAAATATCTTCCATAAACTTCTGATATAAACAAATCTTGCACAGCTGCAACAACTGTCCCCCTACATTACGCATTAAATATAGATGATGATGAACATCGAAAGATATCACTCCATAAAAGTCAAGACAATTGTTTTATAATAACGGTACTACAATACGTGCCTTACAAAACCCCAAAGACGACCAAGTCCTGTATCATCACGTAGCTCCTGGTGGAAACCTGATGAGGCAAATGATAAGAGAACAAAAAGAAAAAAGGAGATACTAAGTCATGGCAGAGTTAATCCACCTGGTGGTCTCTGAGGTTGGAAGCAATAGACACAGCCATCAGACCTCCCAAGGAAAAGGAACCCAGGCGATGCAGCCACACTAGTAGCATGAGTTTCGTTCAAGTAAGGTCGAACATCCAAGTGGGTCAGATGGTCAAGCGGGAAGACTGAGCCGGACTTATAGGCTGAAGTATTATCGAGTTTAAGGAGGTAGACAACACCAGAGGGCGTGAGAGCGTAAAGAAAGAAGACGAGACGACCACTATCATTACCCTGCAATTCAATTCCCTAACTTCAATTTCAACATAAACTAAAAGTGGAGAAGAGAAGAGGGTTTCAATCTACCTCGTCGGCGAAAAGAAAAGCGAAAGGGGAGAGGGTATGAGCGAAGACGAAGCGAAGCCCAGTTAAAGGAAACCCAGATTCAGAAGAGAGCTGAAGAAGCTCGAGAACGTTTGAGCTCGTTTTGTTGATTCTCCAAACGAAAGAGATCGGAGGTTCGCCAATTACACAGCTCGAAGCGTAGTCTTCTTCCGACGATGGAAGGAGAACACATCCATTGTCCTCCGTACAAGGAGGAGCAGAGACTGATATATCGACCCATTTGACAACACTTCCGCCGCCTGCGACTGGAACCTCCATACCGGCAGACGAACTCAGACGATTCCTCTCCATTTTTTTTCTTCTTTGAACCCTAAACCTTTCCTCACTCAGCAAAATTGTTAACGGAAAAAAAAAGAGAAGAGGATGATTCTCCGGTTACATGTATTTGGTCACTCAGCCCATTAATGATCTTTAATGGGCCTATAAATTGTTCAGCCCATTAAGTATTTGGTAATGTAAAACTCATATTGCTAGACTTCAATCGGGCGATCGATCTTATCCCCTAACGAGTTAAAATATCAGAGATTAGTCGGGGATTGTTGTATAATATAACTTAGGAGTTATATTTATTATTTATATATGGTGGTGTGTTTGTGTTGTACGAGTGAGAGAGAGTGAAAAACCAATGTCTTTTCTTTTTATTTCAGATTGTCTATCACAAAGTGTCATCACTCCTATTTATAGTTGATACAAGTCGGTGATTTTATGAACATTAAAGATAAGACAAAACTATTAGAATGACATCTGGATGATTGACTAATACATAATCTCCAAGAATGAGACAAGTGTTCAGGATGGATAATCATCTTGTTTTGATCTTTATCTTCTAACACTCCCCTTTGATTATCCATCTTGTATTACGTAGTGCCTCGTTAAAAACCTAATCATAGAAAAACCCATTAGGACAAAAACCATGACAAGGGAAAAAGAGTACACTGCCCGTAATCTCCCCCTGAGAATAGTGGATCTAGCTTTTTTGTCACAGGTCACGCAAATGCCGCATTCCGATACTATAGACGTGTTTTCGGAACGTTGTAGTCGGAAGAGCTTTTGTGAACAAGTCAGCTGGATTGTCGCATGACCGCACATACTCAATGTCCACTTCTTTATTTTTCTCGAGCTCTTTTATGTACGAGAAAAATCTTGGAGGGATGTGCTTTGTTCTGTCGTTCTTAATGTAGCCTTCCTTGAGTTGAGCAACACAAGCCGAATTATCTTCAAATATTTTCGTTGGCTCTTTCTCGTTGACTATTCCGCTTGATTCTTGTATGTGGTGACTCATTGACCGAAGCCACACACATTCTCGACATGCTTCGTGAAGTGCAATAGTTTCAGCATGATTCGAAGATGTCGTAACCAGAGTTTGTTTCTGGGACCGCCAAGAGATCGCGGTTCCACCAATGGTAAAAACATAACCGGTTTGCGATCGAGCCTTATGAGGATCTGATAAGTATCCCGCATCTGCAAAACCAACTATACCAAACTCGGGTTTTCTAAAATACATTAACCCTAAATCAACTGTACCTTGGAGGTAACGAAATAAATGCTTTATTCCGTCCCAATGTCTGCGAGTAGGAGCAGAACTATATCTCGCCAGTAGATTAGTAGCAAAAGCTATATCTGGTCTGGTACAGTTTGCAAGATATAACAGCCCACCGATAGCACTCATATAAGGTACTTCTGGACCTAATATGTTCTTGCTATCTTCGCAGGGCCTAAAAGGATCACTCTCAACATTGAGAGTTCTACCAATCATTGGAGTACTCAAAGGAGTTGCTTTGTCCATACGAAAGCGTTTCAATAACCTTTTCGTATGGTTTGATTGATGCACAAATATTCCTTCTCGGAGATGCTCTATCTGGAGCCCAAGACAAAACTTTGTCTTACCGAGATCTTTCATTTCAAACTCCTCTTTCATATGAGTTCGAGCATCATCGGCCTCCTTTTGAGTTCCAATTATGTTCAGGTCATCTACATATACAGCAATGATCACAAAGCCAGATGACGATTTCTTTATAAAAACACATGGACATATCGCATTATTAACATATCCTTTATTCAAAAGATATTCACTTAAGCGATTGTACCACATGCGTCCGGATTGCTTTAATCCGTAAAGTGATCGCTGTAACTTGACCGAACAGATCTCCCTGGATTCTTCTTTCAATGCCCCTGGCATTTTCAATCCCTCAGGGAGTTTCATATATATATCGTTATCCAACGATCCATACAAATATGCAGTCACAACGTCCATGAGATGCATTTCAAGATTTTTAGACGCCGTTAGGCTCATCAAAAATCTAAACGTAATTGCATCCATTACCGGGGAATATGTTTCCTCAAAATCAATTCCCGGTCTCTGAGAAAAACCTTGGGCAACTAATCGGGCTTTATATCGTGTTACTTCATTTTTCTCATTTACTTTTCTCACGAATACCCACGTATACCCAACAGGATTTATATTCTCAGGCGTTATGACTATAGGTCCAAAGACATTTCTTTTATTCAGGGAGAATAATTCAATTTGAATGGCCTTCTTCCACTCCTCCCAATCATGTCTTTTTTGACATTCTAAAATGGACCTTGGATCGGGATCATCATTTTCATGATCGATCTCTTTGGACACAGAAAAGGAGAACATTCCATCAACATCTTTTATCTTATTTCTGATCCATATCTTTTCATCTCGGGCGTAGTTGATGGAAATCTCATACTTTTCTGTTCCCTTCTCGTCATCTGGACCATCTTTATCTATGTCTTCTTTCAGACATTTTTCAGTATCAGGTTCTTCTAGAACCTTACTTTGTTCATCCAATTTCTTTTTCTTTCGGGGATTTTTATCTTTAGAACCCGCTGGCCTCCCCCTCTTTAACTGAACCCTAGGTTCATTCATTCTGTTACCATCAGTTTGTTCTTTAGGAACATCAACTCTTGATGGAACATTTTCAGCGGGTATACATGACTTCGTCACCCTTCTTGTATCTGTGAATGCATCTGGTAACTGGTTTGCCAAATTATGCAAATGCACAATTTTCTGAACTTCCAGTTCTCTTTGATTCGTAGGGGGATCAAGGTGTAACAACGACGGTGTACACCAAGTAATCTCTTTAGGAATTTCTCTAATTCCTCCCCCTAATGCTGGAAATTCATCCTCATTAAAGTGGCAATCGGCAAACCTTGCCGTAAACATATCACCAGTTACTGGTTCCAGATATCTTATTATACTTGGTGACGTATAACCCACATATATTCCCAATCTCCTTTGTGGGTCCATTTTTGTTCTTTGTGGCGGAGCTATCGGAACATAGACCACACACCCAAAGATACGGAGATAGGATACATCTGGCTCTTGTCCAGATGCCAATTGTAAAGGGGAGTACTTATGATATGCACTCGGTCTTAGCCGAACCAGTGCAGCCGCATGCAATATAGCATGACCCCATACAGAAATTGGGAGCTTTGTTCTCAAGACTAACGGTCTTGCAATCAACTGCAACCGTTTTATCAATGACTCAGCCATGCCATTTTGTGTATGCACATGGGGGACTGGATGCTCAACATCAATCCCCATTGACATACAATAATCATCAAAGGCTTGCGATGTAAATTCACCAGCATTATCAAGCCTTACTTTCTTAATGGCATATTCTGAGAACTGCGTTCTCAGCTTTATTATCTGGGCAACGAACTTTGCGAAAGCCGTATTTCGTGTCGTCAAAAGAGACACACTTGACCATCTAGTAGATGCGTCAATCAATACCATGAAATACTTAAATGGCCCGCACGGTGGGTGGATCGGCCCACATATATCACCATGTATTCTTTCTAAAAACATTGGTGATTCATTGCCTACTTTTGCAGGTGATGGCCGAGTTATAAGCTTTCCTTGAGAACATGCATTACATGTAAACTCGCCCGTTTGCAAAATTTTTCCGTTTTTCAACGGATGGCCATTCGAATTTTGCACTATTTTTCTCATCATGACTGAACCAGGATGTCCTAGCCTTTCATGCCATATTTTAAATGTATCAGTAAACTTCATGTTTACCACGGCATAGGACTCAGTCATGGTTATTTTTGTACAATATAGTCCAGAGGATAACATTCTTAACTCTTCCAATATATGTTTCCTCTCGGACTTAATGCAAAGAAATTCAATGCCATCTTTATTCATAGTCTCAATATGATATCCATTTCTTCGGATATCCTTAAAACTTAACAAGTTTCTATGAGACTTGGGGGAATACAATGCATCACTTATTTCAAATATTGTTCCCCCTGGCATTGAAAATTTCGCTCTTCCAGAGCCCATAATAATCTTTGCATTACCAGATATTGTACTTACGCTTCCAGCGTAATTTCTTATTTTGAGACTGGAGAAATATTTCTTATCTTTGATTATTGTGTGCGTTGACGCACTATCTGCCAAACACAAATCTCCATCCATAGTCTCAAAGTTTGGCATTCTTTCTGAATTTAAAATATTCATAAAACATATATTATTAAACATTAAACATAACAAACATAACATATATCTTACAACAAAATATATAGATATTATAATACAGTCTATTTATATCACATCTATTTATATTACTCATCGATACTCTCTGGTTCAACCAGAAAGTCTGATACGTCGAGATGAGTATCATCGTTTAAACCATGAAAGGATGGCCCAGGTTCATCAGAGATGAAGTTAGTTTCACCTCTTCCTTTCTCTTTTCCCTTTTGGGATTCTCTATACAGATCGGCTAAATGTTTTGGCGTACGACAATTACGTACCCAATGACCTTTCATGCCGCATCTGTAGCAAACCTTTCCTGTTTGCCTTTTATCATCCTGGCCCTTTTCATTCCTTTCATTTTCGTGGAAGTCTTTATTATTTCTTTCATCATAGGGACGGAATCTTCTTCCTCGTCCTCTTCCACGACCATGATAACGATTTCCACCACGTCTACGACCTCGTCCTCTTCTATTATCATAACTGGATGATGCAACATTCGCTTCTGGGAATGGAGCAGATCCAGTGGGACGAGCTTGATGGTTTAAAGTCACGAGTTGATTATTCTGCTCCGCTACAAGGAGGACTTGCATCAACTCCGAGTAACGGGTATATCCACTCACTCGGTATTGTTGTTGCAGGATTACATTTTCAGGATGGAACGTGGAGAGAGTTTTCTCGATCATATCATAATCACTTATTTTCTCTCCACATAACATCATCCTCGAAGTAATTCCGAACATCGCGGAATTAAACTCACTAACACTTTTGTAATCCTGGAACCGGAGATGGATCCACTCGTGTTTAGCTTTCGGTAAGATCACATATTTCTGGTGATCAAACCTCTCTTTTAAAGATTTCCAGAGGTCACAAGGATCCTCTTTCGTAATATATTCATCCTTTAAACCATCATGGATGTGGTGTCATAAAAATATCATGGCTTTAGCCTTTTTCTCATCCGACACCGTTTTTGAACTATCGATGGTTTCCAAAAGCCCGTTTCCTCTCAGGTGCATTTTTGCACCCACTGCCCAGGTCATATAATTATTTCCCGTAATATCCAGGGCATTAATTTCGAGCTTTGTCAAATTCGACATGATAACTGTATTCATAGAATAATATATAAATATAATAAAAACGGGAATTTAAAGGCATAATTTAAATGCAGAAATTAAAGACATAAAATAAAAGTATAAACTTAAATTGCAGAAATTTAAATTGCAGAAATTTAAATTGCAGGAATTTAAATAGCATAAATAAAATCGGGAGGCTCAGCCTACCACATGATCCGAGGAGTCATAGACTACCATATTGATCATTTTTCAAAGTCCGAGGAGACATGGTCTACCATTTTGACTTTATTTATTTTAAGGTCCGAGGAGACTTAGTCTACCATTTTTGACTTTTTTATTCACGGAGGCAAAGCCTACCACGTGTTTCTCTGATCGTGAAGGCATAGCCTACCATAACGATCAGTCGGGGAAGGCAGCGCCTATCATCCCGAACGGAGAAGGTCCAGCCTCTCACTCCGAAACAATAATAAAATTTAAATAAATTAAGTGTATTGAAATACATAAATTTAAACATTACCTCGGCTGGTTTAAGAACTTTTGGATTGATAAACTTCAGTTGGTCAGAGCCTCGTGCTGATAACGTGTTGTATAATATAACTTAGGAGTTATATTTATTATTTATATATGGTGGTGTGTTTGTGTTGTACGAGTGAGAGAGAGTGAAAAACCAATGTCTTTTCTTTTTATTTCAGATTGTCTATCACAAAGTGTCATCACTCCTATTTATAGTTGATACAAGTCGGTGATTTTATGAACATTAAAGATAAGACAAAACTATTAGAATGACATCTGGATGATTGACTAATACATAATCTCCAAGAATGAGACAAGTGTTCAGGATGGATAATCATCTTGTTTTGATCTTTATCTTCTAACAGGGATGAGTTTATATAAGCATATATTATGTATATACATATAGAAATGTTAATTATGCGAATAAATTCGAAAGATACAAGCTAGCTCAAACGGTAATTGGCTAAACGGTCCGGTGACTCAATGTCTAGCGCTTAGAACGACTGAACATACATCTACATTATTGGTTAAGCGGCTTATACGTTTACAAATTATTAAAACATACTAAATATATGTAATTTTTTTATATTAAAGTAGGATTGTGATTCATGCTATGCATGGGCATAATAATGTTTATGCTATCCAAATCTAAATTGGAGCTAAATGAATTTTTTTATAACAATACTAGATATTGACCCGCCCTCGAGAGGGCGGGTATATATTTTGTTTTTAAATTTTTTGTCTAATATAATTTATATGTTTGTGTGTTTGTAGAATCATATTTTGTATGATATGAATTTAATAGAATAGATAATTTTTGTAAGTATATTAAATAAATCAAGTTCCATATGTATTTGTGTCTTTCCTTATATCATATATGTATTTTTTTGTAATCATATTTATGTTTTTATATGTGATCATATATTCATATTATAGACTACATGTAGGGGTAAGAGGTCGGGTTCGATTCCGACTATTCAGATATTGGTCTTTAGATAAGAGATTAAAACCTATTTGGATATTTATAAATTTTAGTTCGAATTCAGTTTGGATCATTACGGGTTCAGTTCAAATATGGGTATTCATTTAAATTATGTAAAAATATTAAAATACAAATATACCATATATTCTATTAATTGTGCGACTGGTTTTTCCGCTACCATCTGCAAACGCTGCTTTTGCGGTTGGTAGCGGTTGTCGGCGGTTTGCAACAATCACTCAAATCGCTCTAAACCGCTTCAAACCGCTCAGAATCTCATAAATTCAAAAGCTGGCTCCAGCTAGCGTTTGCGGTTGCAGGCAGTTGCGGGAGGGTAAATTTTTATTTTTTTTTAAATCAATATATATACAAAAGTAAAAAAAAATTAATAAAAAAAATTAAAATTGAAATTATGAAAATATTAAAATATATCTATTATATTTTAAGGGCAATTGTCAATAATATCACCTTTTGAAGTTTGTGTCACAAAAATAGCACTAGAAGGAGAAAGTCACAAAAATGATATTCATTAAAGGGTAAAATATCCCTAATACCCTTGGTTTAAAATTAAATAAACAAACAAAAATAAATAAAATAAAAATAAAAAAATGAAAAAAAGAAAGTTTTTTTATAGTTTCAGATTATATTTTTCAGATTCGAAATTTTTATAATTTTTTTTTGAAATTTTTTTTTCGAATTTTTTTTATTTTTTTTTCAAATTTTCTTTTTATAATTTAAAAATACTTTTTGAAACTGTTTTTAAAATTTTTTTTTTTTATTTTAGTATTTATTTTTTATAAAATTTTAAACCCTAATTCCAAAACCCCACCCCCTTAACTCTAAACCCTAAGGTTTGGATTAATTAACCCAAGGGGTATAAGTGTATATTTACCTCTTTAATGAAACCTATTTTTGTGACTTTGAGCATTGAGTGCTATTTTGGGAACAAAAACTTGGTTTGGTGCTATCCTAGTCTTTTTCTCATATTTTAATTAATATTATAAAATTTTATAATAAAAACAATTTCAATAAATTTTCAAAAATTAAAATTATAACTTTCTAAATATAAATTTTATATTTATTATAATTTTATGATTTTTGATATTTTTATAATTATATTAAATGTAAATATTGTTAATTTATTATTTGACTGTTACCGCATTTGGTAGTTAACCAGTCATAAGTCACCCGCAAACGCACAAATTTTTAACCGCAATACCAGTCGTACAAATCTCTTAAGACCGCTAGAAACCGCAACCGCCCGGATCCACAAACTCCCGCAACCGCTGCGTTTAAACCAGTCAGAAAATCAGTATTATGACATATTATTGATATATGTTTAGTCTAACAAATTTGTAACCACCACTTTAATTTCATAATAATCGGGATCCCCTATGTTATATTGTAACCACTACTTTAATAACTTATATAACTGGTCCCCTATGTTATATTGTAACCACTACTTTAATAACTTATATAACTGGTTTCTTTTGTTTCCGAATTACAAAGGTAACATGGTTTTTATTTACATTGGATCAAAATTTACAAAAAATATTTTTAATTGCACGAAAAATTATTTTGTATAAACGTTATTATCATTATATATGAAATCAAATCATGAAAATTTAATGAAAAACATATAGTTTTATCTAATTAATTACTTTGTGATTACTAAAATTTTTTTAACTATACTTTGTTATTTAAAAAAAAAACTGTTTAGGAATAAAGTACAAAATTAATGTGTGAAATGGCTATGGCATAGATGTATAGTTTTGCAACACCATAAATTCAATACAATTATCAAAACCCATTATTAATCATTTTAAATAATATTTTACACAAATATGATTACAATGAAATACACAAATATGATTACATAGAAAAACAAAAAATATGAAAAAGTTCTAAAAAAATGTAAAACAAAAATTATATGCCCTTTAAGTGACATTTAATATGAAACAGAGGGAGTAACGTATTGTTGTTATTTTCAGTAAATAAATTGTTTACTTTAAAATAAAAAAATTTAAACGACTAAAATCCAACGGCAAGTCAACTACATGTACTATTAAAAAGTGTAGATTGTAATGCTAGATTAAAATATTATTAGGTGAAAAATATTACATAATTTTTATAAATACATATATAATGGTTTGTAAAACCATAAAGAAATAATATTTTGTGCCGTCTAATTTCAGATAACTTTATACACATGATCTCGATGTTAAAGAAAAAGAAAAACTTATATACATGATCTCATGATGCTAAAACATATACAAAACTGTAGAAGCATTTAGACATTTTAACGACACCCCGTATATCATCAAATACACCTTTAAAGGTAAAAGCCCAAACCTAATTTGTCATCCAATGAGAAAAACAAAACCTTTTTTTTGTACAAAAAAAAAGACGCAAGCTGTGCCCTTCTTCTCACGAACCGTCGCAGCGCCACCACCGGACTTCAGCAAAGCAAGCCAGCAATATTCTTCCATAGAGGCACCAACGAATTCTTCCAGATACATGCAAACGAATTTGAAGAAATCCCAACATCTCTTGATTCAATCTTTTTTTTGTAACATGGCTTAAATTTATATTTTAGCAATCTTGATTCAATCTTCATAAGAAAAGCTCCATCTAATACCCATGAAAGGCTCTCCCGATAGATTGAGGATGATGGGGATATTATTTCCACATGAAGAAAAAAGCAAGTTCGGAAAAAATGAAAAAAAATGAGTAATTTCTGTGAACATCATCATCGAAAAAATGAGCAAGTTCGGAAAAATGAAATACATGAACATCATCGAAAAAATTGTTGGGATTTGAACAATAAAAATAATGGTGGTTACATAACAAAAATAAGATATATGGATACAGTTACAAAAAGTGGTGGTTGCCGATCATTAGGCACTTTAAGTGGGGGTTACATAATATATATATATATATATATATATATATATATATATATATTTCATTGCAGTTATATTAAAAAAATATGTATTATTAAAATTTTAAGTTGGACACAACTTTTTATCAATGGGTCACACTGCTGTTTTAATAGAATATATTATTAAAACAAATTAACGTTAAAACTCCTCAACTAAGTTTGTTTTGGGTATAAAACTCTAAACTAAGTATTTAGTGAAATAACCTTCAAATTAATTTTATTTAATGAATTAAATTATTTGTCTACATTGTCGGTCATAATTACCACTACAACCAGTAAATCTTTAATTTAGGATTTTACATTAAATAAACACAGTTGATGGATTTTTCCATTAAAAATCTAATTAAAAATATGTAAAAAATATTATCTAAAAGTTAGTAACTTAAATTTTCAAAACTAGCTGAAAGTTTTTATTTTGAAATCAATATTTATATATAAATTAATATTTAAAAAAAAAAACAGAAAATATAATAAAAATTATCTAAAGATTTTCCAGTAGTAGTGGTTCTTTTGACCAACACTAAAGATAAACTAATTATTTAAAAATTAGTAGTAAACATTTTCAAAATTAGCACTTCAAATAAATTATGCTGGATCGATGAGATATATTTATTTTAAAATTCATATTATATGTGACTTGATCACAATATTTATTTGAGTTAACAAATGTGTCTGGCAACTGCTTTACTAAGCACTATAATTGAATTATCATTTTGGACTTCTATTTGACATTTTCTTTAGTCCGAGGATCAATGATAACTCACTATAATTGAATTATTTTATTTTCTAGCTTTTTATTTTCTCCCTGTTATGTTGGAAATACTAATTCACTTTTAGCATTTATATTAAGCCTTACTTATATCCTTCGGGGATGGCTTTAGATACTTAAGTAACAACATAGATTCATATCCAACATATATCTCCAACCTTATTAACATCTTAACTAAGTTCTATGGTGGAACAACTGAAATGTATATTGCACATCCAAAATTCTTAGATGGAAAATGGTTGGTTTCTGACCCAATACCAATGATGGAGAGAATCAGTGATCACTTGTTGGCTTGATGCGAATCAGTGTTGCTCAAAATGTTTAACACTTATCCGAGTGATTTTTCTATAATCATCAAAGACTTAAGACGTGAATTCACCAAGATTATAAAGATGAATAGTGGGTGATCAGTCCACCAACATCTCTTTTATGCCAATAACTTCCTTTGGCTGGTGAAAACCATATAACCATTTATCTTGTGAGCAAGCAACATATGTGAAATCATTCGCAAGAATCTTCTGGTTCTTCAATGAATATTTACCTAAATCTTTATGTATCTTTTCGCATTATTACTGAACCAAAATGATCGGTCTAACTGGTTCATGCCAAATGTTTTGTAAACTTCTGGTTTACTATATATTTTTTATCTTCATTACACTAATCTTTGTGCAGTACAATCTATAAGAGGCTGTAAATACTTTCTCTAAAATACTTATACTGCCTTGAGAAATATTTCTGATTTGAAATGTATATAGCATTTCTTTTGCTTATTGTCTCAACATAAATGTCTCAAAATTTCACAGATTTAATTTGAGAATGATTCATCGATCTTCGTTTTAGTGAAAACATAATCTTCTGGATGTTTCACTTATCATAAAATGTGAGATTCTTTAACTCTTCCCCTTGAGATGATAATACTACATGTTTATCAATCTCGAATGAATCTCATTTTTCTAATCAACAATATACCCTACATGGGTTATGTTTTTTTCTTAGATTCTTCTAACTTTTGAGACTTATAAGAATACAATACCTTAAGAACTTTAAATTGCATTCTTAGGAATGTTAAATTGCATTTTTATGTGGACACTAATACTATGTACTCTTCTGGAGCATCATATATATCCTCTTATTAAACATTCTATAAGGTTTTACTACCTTGTATTATACTCACAAAAAAATTTCTTTCATCTTCAGATGAATGAATCATTTCTCTTCTCTATTACCATATTTATTTTCTAAATATCAAGTGAGAGTATGAGTTCTATAAGGAAACTATTTGGATTTTGACCTTATTTATGTCCACGCTCACGTCTAAAACCACTTTTATGTTCATTTTCTTGACCAACACTATTTTGTGGTAAAATGTCATATTCTCTTCACGAGAATGGATCATAATCAACTAGACGTAATTTATCATCTTACGTCAATAGCTCATTATTTTTCTGAGTCTGAAGGAGACAAATTACAAGTGTAGACAAATTACAAGTATAAACTTTTTTTTTAATCTCTTTTCTTAATCATGTGTCTGCTGGTCAATATTACTTGTGTGAAAAATATATTTTCTAATATATATGCATCATAAAAAAAATTATTCAAGAAATTTTGCCTTTAAACTTAACATTCAACATAGTTGGCTTTATTTACAGACTTCAGGTCTTGTAATCCTTATATGCAAAATACAAAATGAGCTTTAGGTAATCACTTTAGGTGATAATATCTTTCTTTATATTATTCTCCAAGACTTATGGATCTTGTAAGGTCAAACCTTAAACTTTAAACCCTCGTATATATACAATGTTAATTAAAAAAAAATATATATATATATATATATCATATTATATATTACAAAGCTAAACATTACCATTAACTTAACTATGAATGAAAGATACTCATATACTATTCATCCGTCTTTCGTCGTACACATGGATGTTGAGTTGTCTTCTTGGTTTACAGAGTCTACATGAGTCTGTGAATGTTTGCTGTCAAAAAAAAAAAAAATTCATCACATTCATTAATTCTTACTATCATACTTTTAATCATCTTTATAGTGACTAACTTTCAATCAGTTCTCGAAACAAAAATTAGATGACATGTGTAAATTCGTTTATCTAACTGAACCAATGTTTTACTAAACCCAAAGAATATATATTGCATACTTTTATAGTTCTATGCATGTTTATCTTATTCAGTATTAACTACTGGATTTAGCAAAACTAACCTTTAATTATGTTTCTTGGCTAGTTAATTAGTATCTCAATATATATAATATAACCCTGAATCATTCAAAAATTTGCTCATGTAAACATGGGAACATAATTTCTACTTTTCTTCCATTAATCAATGGCTTCGTACAAACATAAGTTGACCGGTATGTACGAAAGTAATCTTTGATTCATGATTCCACAAAATTAATATGAGATTTATTATGTTTAAATTTCAGTTTAATTTTTGTATTGCTTTCTGCAATTGTTTAAGTTTTAATACAAAATAAAAATTTTAAAGTAATTTATCCTCCAAAATATATATTTTTCATTCCCACCATTACTTTTTCATAACAATAATATAAAAAAGCAAATACATTTCAAACGTAAAACAAAGCTAAATGTCTAAATTTAAACTTCAAATGCTGAGGCTATAACATACAATTCACCATTTCCTTCCAATAAATCTTCACACTACTAAACCTAATAGAAATTATCTTCACTCCTAAACCTAATACACATTATTCACAATTTTGACCCTGAATCTCATATACATTACAAAAAAAAACAATATATATAAAAACATAATTGTAAAATAAAAGTCGCACAGTTAAAACCAAACTTAACATCATCGTGTATAGCAAAATGTTGGCTGCTGATTTCATGAAAAACTAAGCACCAATACTAACCTCCATAGTAAAAATGTACAACATAAACAAAATATTTATAAACACAATAAACAACCGCCCCGCGGCGTAGCGCGGACAAACCACTAGTATGTTAATAAATTAAAAGGTACGCTTTTAAACATAGAAATTAGACAACATGGAACAATACTAATAACAATATGCAATTGTTATACATGAAAGATAGAGCATTAGATTATCAATGTCAACAAGATCGAATGATCGAATGATTTTCTCTCCTTGAAAGAAGGCCAAATCAGTATTGTCGACTAAAACTCTTAAGCTCATAATGTGTATGAATCCACTCATACAAACCAAGAATTGATAATAAACATGATTTGAAGAACGATTAGACATATAAACTATAAAATAAAAATTTATACCTATTAGCTCAAGATCGTTAGAGATTCGTGTTGATAACATGTTATAAAGTAGAGAAGAGAGAAGAGAAATTGGTGTGTATTATTCAATGAGTAATGATCCTTTATATATGATAACAATAGCTTGGAGAAGAAGTAGAACTTGGAGAACAAGTAAACTTGACAATCAAGTAAATCTAATACATTTATAAGGAACATCACATAATATTCATAATAATACCCCTATTGTTAACTAATTTGTAATTAAGATTTATAGTTAAGAGCATCCCACTCTCGGAGAGACTCAAAATGCATATCTAAGTATATAAATATTATTATTTAAGTATATCTTGATTATATAATTTAGTTTTAATAATTGTTGGAAAAGAAAACCAGTAACATGCGACCAGGCAAGAGGAGTTCAAAATCGGTTCTCAAAAAGTCTGGGTAGAGAAATCCTGACACCTTTTTCTTATAACTCCTACCTATTTTTATTTTCCTTAATTGTTTTATTGGTTTAGAACTCCACCTAGAATGTAATCGCTGGCTATGCTCTTAGAGCAACATTATCAATGGCAACTCTTAGCAAACATCTTAGAATTTTTAATTACTATTTTTAGTCTAAGAAGTTTTCTAAGATACTTAAGTAAAATACAACATTATCAATGGAACTTTTCGAAGGTTCTTAGGTATAAAATATATTTTTTTATTAATAAGTAGTAATTAAGATATATCCATTTATATTCAATACATTAAAAGGAGAAAAAAAAATTCATTTAATTAAAATTACAAAAATTTTATTACATTCCATACATAAAAAAAAATTCATAAATCACACATTTTATTCAATTCATAGAAACTTAAAAATCATTGGTTATTTGGAAGATGTCGAAATTTAGCCTAAATATTTTCAATCAAATCGAATTTTAATTGTTCATGGGCTTGTCTGTTACGAACGCTCGATCGACGATCCATTGCAGTGCCGAGATTTGAATTCGGAGTAACGGTGAATGTATCATCTTCCTCGCTTTCTTGAAATTCTCTCACGTTATACTGAGTGTATGTTGATCGTTCATCCTCGACAATCATATTATCGAGTATGATGCATGCTTTCATAATATTTGCTATTTTGTCTTTATCCCATAACTTGGATGGATTTTTCACTACGACAAATCTAGCTTGCAGAACTCCGAAGGTACGCTCCACATCTTTTCGAACAGCTTCTTGGGTTTTAGCAAATAACGAATGTTTCTCACTTTGTGGAAGTCGCTCATTTAGGATAAATACCATCAGCGAGATAATATGCCAAATGGTATGAATTACCATTAACATAGAAGTTCACTTGTGGCGCAATTCCGTTAATTAATGTCATAAAAAACGGGTGATCGATCAAGAATATTAAGATCGTTCATATTACCTGGAGCTCCAAAAAATGCGTACCATATCCAGAGGTCACTTGAAGCTACCGCCTCCAAAACAATTGTTGGTTTTTCGGTTCCTCGTGAATACATTCCTTTCCAAGCAGTGGGGGCAATTCTTCCACTCCCAATGCATACAGTCGATGCTGCCAATCATCCCCGGAAACCCACGTTGTTCTCCGATATAGAGAAGTCTTTGCAGATCCTCATGTGTGGGTTGGCGTAGGTATTCATCACCAAACAAGCTGATTATTCCGGCGGTAAATTTGTGCAAATATTTCCGAGCTGTCGTTTCAGCAAGTCGGACATACTCAACAAGTGAATCAGCTGCACCGCCATATGCCAACTGTCGAATTGCTGCAGTACATTTTTGTAGGGGTGTTAGACTAGACCGTCCGGTACAATCTTTTCCTTGTTGAAAATACGGTATGTTGGTTTCGAGACGTTGCAAAATACGCAGGAACAAAGATTTGTTCATTCGAAACCGTCGGCGGAATAATTCGGGGTTGTAAGTTGGAGTCTCGCTAAAGTAATCATTCCAGAGCATCTGGTGGCCGTCTTCTCGGAACCTCTCCATATAAATACGTTGCTTCCGCTCTTTTGGTTCTTGAATAAGATCAAAGTTTCCAACAAAATCTTCTACTATGGAATCAATTTCATCATCATCATCATCATTGTGGTAGTGATAATGAGAAGAAGATGCCATAAGATTTTTTTTTTTAAATGAAATGTTGATGAAAGAGGAGAAGATTCTGATGAGGGAAGGGATGTCTTGAAATTTCCAACGATCTATCATATTTATAGGATCATATAAGTGTATCTTGTAAAACAAATGTGATTGAAATTATACAGCTTCTGATAGTATTTTGTTTTCTTTTGGAAGTAAAAAACAATGCTTGTGACTCTTACACATCTGAATGTTATTCACGAGCATTGATGTGTGTCTTGTTTTCAACTTCACGGACCAAGCAGTGAAGTTGGTTTTGTTTTCAAGCTTCACGGATGCCATTGGAATTTTGTTTTGTTTTTTTGAATTTTGTTTTGTTTTTAAAAATATTAAGATTGTTTTAGTTTAATTTACGACACTATGGTACATTTTGAGATTCATTTCAAGTATTAAATCCTTTAGTTGGTTTCAAACAAAAGTCAAGTTATAAATCTGATCATCACCAGTTATTACAACACAATTTAAGAAAAGACCGTCGAATTACCATACATAAGAAGAAACATAAGTCAAAGCCATTTACCATACATAAGTTATTACACTACATAAGTAATTTTAGCATACATCATTCAAACGAAAACAATAACCCAAGTACAACTAGATTACTTCTTCGCCAAGCACCGAGAATCACTAAAATACGATCACCACCCATAGTAGAACTAAAACGACGAGCATTACTCCAATGAATACCTCAAAGCCATTTATAAAACTAGATTTCTTCTTAGCCAAGTCACAAACTAACTGCTCTAGCCTAAGCACCTTCTCATCTGAATCATAGTCACTCATAAGGTTCAGACAGTCTACCTTTTCCTCCAATTGTAGTACGTGTTTATCCCTCGCCCTCATCTCCTCCATCACTGCGACATCCTACCACTTATGTACATGGCATTCTCCATCATCCACATGCTCGCAGGTATAGTATCTCCTCCCTGGATCAAGCCTTGTGTATGATGTAGCTATCTTTGGTGCACGACCACAGTAGCAAACTTGGGGGAATCCAAACTCCACCTCCGGTTGTGGAGGGTACTGCTGAGGGTACGGAGCCGTGTCACCATATTTCAAGCTCAACTCTTCTTGGTCAAGACGAATGAGGTGTTCAGTACTCAGAAGCATTATTACTAGAGTACTCCCCACCATACTCTGACGAACACGAAGGCTGGCTGTAACTATATCTCCCCATTTTTAAATAAACCTGCCAAGAATACTCATTTAAATACATTAGTCCTCTTAATTATTTAAGGAAACATTTAAGGAAACAGAAAAACAATAGTGCAAGCAGAAACATTTATTTCATTACTACGAAACTGGAATACATTTGACATGGAAGCAGCAGAAATACAAGTTATTCATCAAAGTAGCAAGCAGAAACAGCAGAAACACAAGTTATTACACAGAACATTTTCAGGAAACAGATACTTAATAAATTTAAAAGACATTTTCAGAAAAGCTGAGCGAGCAGCTTGTTCTTCACAACTTCCTCAGCCTCACTTAGTGTTCCTGGCTTAGCTAGGAGTGTGTCTAGAATGGCAAGCTTCGACAATTTCTCCTTCCTCATGAGATCCTCCTTCTTCAACTCCATTATGGTCTTACTCTCATCAATGGATTTTAGTCCTTGAGTGTTATTCTTTCTAGCTTTAGCAGCCTTGCTACCCTCTGAACGCACGTCTTGATCACCAACAGTGGTGCTTGATGTTTGCGAACATTCCTCTCCAGCTTTTCGCTTTCCACTCCCACTAGGTTTAGGAGTGTTAAGACTGAGCCACTTCTGCTCAAACCTTAACAAACACCACACATGCTCCAGATTGAATTTCCTGTGATGATTAGCGAAGTAAATATCATAAGCCGCCTTGAGGACATCAGTCTCGCTCTGACCAGAACTGATGTGTCTCTCTGCAGCCGCGTAAGCACCACAGAATTTGTTGGTGTAGTCATTAATCTTCTGCCACCTCTGCTTAAGATTGGGCCACTCTCTAGGTTCACCACTCTCTTTCGCATGTGGGCTAGATGCATAATACTCAGCTACACGTTTCCAGAACATCCCAGATTTTTGTTGATTTCCAACAACAGCATCCTTAGATGTGTTGAGCCACACACTTATTACAACCTCGTCATCAGCTGGAGTCTATTGCCTTCTCTCCTTAGAGGCAACTGTTGGGTTTTCACGTTGAGCTGGAGCGTCGGGTGCTTGTGAACTAAAAGGAGGTATCTCCGATCCTCCTCCAAAGTTTTGACTCGGAGGATAACTTCCATACTGGAAGTTTTGACTGTGGAGAAGATAGCTATAACTAGGGGAGTCACTATATGGATTCAAAGGATTCCTTGAATCCATAGCGAGCAGAATGAGAGGATTATAAAAGACAGAAAGAGAAACAAGAGAGAAATAAGAGAGAAAGAGATTACTATGAAAAGAATTATAGCTTCTTGCGGTTATATAAAGAAAAAAGAGAGAAAGAGATCATAAAGAGCTTTAAAGAAAGACCTAACCATCAACTACTATGGTCTAATCAATAGTTATTACAACACTTAAAAACCATCAAAACAATCAACTGACTAAATATTTTCATTTGGTTAGAAACAAAATACACTCAAGTTACAATGAGCAAACAATAAACTTATATACTCCTTACAGACTGGTTACTCGTTCGAAACTAATAACTAAAAAAACAAACTAACTACAACAGTTATAACAACGTCTCCCTTAAATGTCCACACCAGTTTTTTCTAAAATTTCCACACTGGTGAATTCAATGATGAAGACAATGTAATTTAAACAACATATTATGCCAGCTTTTACCGAATACACTTCACTAATCAATCAAGTATACATTCACAATGTCAAACAAACACAGATCCATCGAGTATAAATTCCAAAATTTATTCTAAAATACATGCATCAATGGACTTTACAATCAGACACAGATCAGTTCACAATCAAATTCCTCACCAACCAATCCATCAGAACCTATACACACAAACATTCAGAAACTCTATACACACGAACTATACAACCAAATATTCAGAAACAAACCAATCAATTCGAACAAACCAAGCAAATCGTTTCCTGTAATTCGCAGACCTTAACATAGAGACAGATGATTAACAGATATAGAAGACAAACCTGGTATCGTTCGATTCGGAAGACGACGGCGAGATCCTTCTGGAATCGGTGAGAATAGATGACGGCGGCCAAAAAATACCGGCGAGAGTGAGACGATGCAAACCCAGATCAAATACCACGCATGCAAAAGGGAATCGAACCAAAAAAAACATTAGATCCACAAATCAAACCGATAATAAAAAAAAAAGCCCAGAGAAGGAACACAAACCTGCTGGAGATTCGATGCGGTGGTAGAGCTTTGGATTGAACGGTGAATCTGTGTGGTTCGCGACG
>NC_024799.2:16477405-16517622 GCF_000309985.2 Brassica rapa | reverse complement strand
CATTTTTCTGAGATCCCTCGATAGACAAGCAATTGGAACAGATGTGTGGGATAATCTGAAGACGTATCCTGTTGGATTGATTACTAAACTGGCTGAGAGCAAATTGGTGTGGTCTGGTAAGACCGTACATTATCTACTTTGTAGACAGCTGCGAGTCTATAAGAAGGAGCTTTGGTCTCTCGTTGTGATCAACCTCTCAGGTTTAGCTTAATAGAATTTGGTGAGATCACGGGTTTAAACACAAATCCACTGCCAGAAGAAAGTTTTGAACCTGATCCAGAGAATTACAAAGCGTTGTGGGAGTTGTTGAAAGTGCCGCTTGGGTGCGGACCCAAGTTTGATGAGCTTATAGAAGCTTTAACGGAGTGTCCATTCTGGAGTGCTGATCAGCGGAAATGGTATGGGCTGTTGTTTTTTCAAGCCATTGGACTTATGGCTTGCATCATAATTGTAGAATACCCTTTGAAAGTGCAAAAGAGTATTCGATGATGACGCCCTGATGACTTATCCTTGGGGTCGGACTGCCTATGAATTTCTTGTTGATTCTATCAAGTTGTTGCATCCACAAGGAGGGTCGTACACCCTTAGCGGCTTCAAGGACGTGTTATTGGTTTGGGCGTATGAATCTGTCACAGTGTTCGGAGAGCTTTATGGCAGAAAAGTGAATCCAGACGAAATTCCGCTTTTGCGATGGGTGGAAGTCGTACTTGTGCAAGTCTTGCTACTACAATAGCTAAGGAGATGAATGATCATGAAACGGTAAGGTTTAAATCAGACATATGAATCCTGTAATGTAATGTCTGAGTTATTGGATTAATTTATGGTTAGTTGTTAATTTTAATGACTGATTTATGTTTTTGTGTGTAGGTGCGTGTGAGGAAAATGGTGATGAAGGAGGGTCTAGAAGAGCTGTTTCCTCAGGAAGATGAATGAAGCAGATGACCCCAACTTGATAACCTAATTAAAGATATACATGCAGATAGGTTTGTTAGAGATTTTTATGTGCAATCGAATGAGAAGAACAAAAAAACGAAGGCTGGAGTTTCGTCAGAGGCTGAGCCACCCTCAAAGAAGCAGAAGAAAAGAAAGGTAAGAAACAGAAGGAGGTGAAAATCAATGAGGGTGAAACTGCTGTTGTAGAGGAGAAGGAGAGTGCAAAAGAGAAGGGTCGTAGCGAAGCGGTTCTGCTGAACATAGTTGCTCATCTCGAGAAGTTGGACCGAAAATTGACTCGAGATTAACAGAATACGACACCAAGTTTGGAGATTTTTCCCAAGGCCTTTTGGATACCATTGGAGATACAGTGAAAACTACAGTTGAAGAGCGTCTGAGAGTTTTGGGGGTGTCCAATAGTAGTCAACCTGAAGGTCAACACGTGATGGTCTCAGAAGACAACCAACAGCCGGAGTCCAATAGTGGTCAACCTGATGGTCAAAACGTGATGGTCTCAGAAGACAAACGACAGCCGGACTCCAATAGTGGTCAACCTGCATCTAAGACCCCTTATGATAAACAGTCCGAAGACAGCCAACCGCAAAAGACCCTGATAAAGGCCAATCTGAGAGAATCTGGCAGATGATATGCTAAAGCTGATGCGAAAGGTATGGGAGCAAAGCTGAATTCGAAGGTTGTCAGGGATAAGGCTGCTGGGGTGAAAAAGAACTTGGATTTGGCGTTTGGTAATGCCGATGCAACAAATGCTGATTGGGTCTCTGATTCTCCTGGAAAGGAACCACCATTCGGACGCGGTTGCAGGGGCTTAGGGAAAAGAAAAAACTTAGCGGCTGATTTGGAGAGGAATGAAATGAGTTGAGTTAAAGAAGAAGCAGAAGCAAGAAGAAGCTGAGTTGAAGAGGAAGAAGAAGCAAGAGCAAGAAGAGGCTGAGTTAAAAGAAGCAGAAGAAAGAAGAGGCTGAGTTAAAGAAGAAAAAGAAGCAAGCAAGAAGAGGCTGATTTTAAAGAAGAAAGAAGAAGAAGAAGAGGCTGACTCAAAGAAAGGATATTCCTGCTTCAAAAAGGACTCGCAGTGGTACAATAAGAATACCCATTCCGACTAAGCAAATTAAGAACACCAAGTATTCAGACGAACTGTGGCCGGAATCTGATGTGGAGGAAGATGAAAGGAAAAGGTGTGGAAGAATAAAGGAGTATCGGCTGAAAGCTGTTCAAATTATCTCCAGATGGGTCTCAAATGAGTGCGGAATTTGGTCCTTCTGTACCATTTCCCCACATCGGAGACAATGTACGACGTGCATGAGAGAAAAGTTTTGAACCTTCACCTGCAATATATGATCCCCTAGGACCTGTTGATCCGGTTAAAAGGATAATCTTTTGCAACACCTAAAGCCACACGAGTAAGGACTTTTGCACCATTTCGTTGATTTTAGCTAATAAAAGATTTTTGCAGAGAACTGAGTTGTGTTAAATTATCAGGGAAATTCCCATGGAGAAGCTCACGAGGATATTGAGTTCTACAGAATCCTCATCACTCCAAGACCTTGGCCCATCAAAGAATATGGATGCTGGTTCAAAATGTAAGTATGCAGCTGAGTTATATTTACTTTACGGCTAAGTTTAAGTATGGTACAGCTGAGTTATATATTATCTGTGCAGCATATTGCTTCGTATATTAGAGTCCTCATTCAAAGGTCCAAACAAGATCCCAGCCCATTCTGGTCCAAGCGCGTTGCCTTATAGACTCTTGGTTCCTTGAATCATGGGTTCACGATTATAAGCAGTTCGAAGTCAAACCGGAAATGGTCAAATTCAAAGGAAGTGGTTACGAGGGTTAGCAAACGGTTTGATCCCCACAGACATTCAGACAAAGTTGCGGTGGTTTACAGATGTAGATCACTTGTACGGAGTGTTAATACTGGCGGCAATCATTGGGTGGGTTTTCACGCGGATCTGCATAAAGAGAAGGTTGATTGCTATGATTCAATCGTTGGAGAGCAAACACTCGAAAGTGATCGGAGAATGCTAAAATTCTTTGGGCCGCTTACTCGTATGCTCCCTGCGATTCTGAATGCCCTTATTCCTGATGATATCCGAGTCCATACCAAGAAAGATTTTGTATTCAGACGAAGAACAAAACGTATTGTTCCACAAAACAACCTGAGAGGCGACTGTGGAGTGTATTCATTGAAGTTCGTCGAGTGTCTAGCGCTTGGTGTAGCTTTTGATGGGATATCTGATGAAAATATTCAAGGTCTGAGAATGAAGATGGCAGCAGATGTCTTCAATGAAGGAAGTTGTTGTAGTTTGGTAGGGTCGTTTGGCGATGAATGAAGATGAGTTTTGTATGTATGACTTATGGCTAGATATTTTGTACTTGACTTAAAGTTATGATTTGTTTATCGTAACTCAGCCACCTTGTTTAAATTACGCAGCCGTTACGTTAGATATAGCTCAGCCGCCCTCAAACTATACCCTAAAATAGGGAAATATTTAATAAGTCAGCCGATTCTTCTTCATAAAACAGCCGTTTAGGTAGATATAGCTCAGCCAAACCTCAAACCATACCCTAAGATAGGAAAATATTTAATAAGTCAGCCGATTCGTCTTCATAAAGCAGCCGTTAAGGTAGATAAAAGTCAGCCATACCTCAAACCATACCCTGAATTAAAATAATTGATATGTTTATACTTAAAAATGTTATAACATTCCCTAATAAGTGAATATATAATCAACCGAACGTCTCTTATTTATTGAATTAACGAGTTTAGAATCGATCATGATCTTGAGGTATATGTTGTCTTGCAGTTACTTAAAACCTTACATGTAGATATAGAGTGTGATCATAATACAACTCTCCTAAACTATATACAACGCATTTTAAGACTAAATTTATGTTATTTGTTATATTTATCACACCGTTATTCCAAATCCTAAACATAAATCCCTAAATAAACAAACCTAAACTCTAAATACTAAACCCTAAACCCTAAATCCCAAATATTAAATCAGCCGTAATAGGCTATATAACTCGGCCGCCACGTTTGTTAAATGTTGTCGTTTGGCGGGAAATAAGATAAATGAATTTTGAGAAATTTCAATTCCCGCCGTTTCACGTTCTATGTTTCTCTATATATAGTGCCCTTTCTAATACCCTTTCTTACGCCATTATCTCTCTAGAAAAAACCTAAACAATATCTCTCTATCCCCAACAAAAGCCATGCCGATTGTTCCTGAAAATTCAGAGAGGTTAGAGAACAATGTTTTTGCGATACTAAGCTCTGCAAATCGTGAAAACCTCCCTATTCTATACCCTGGTCCGTGTGACTTGCTTGACACAACCAGCCCTACATGGTTTAAATTTTTAACTGAACTCTCCCTGGTCATCCCGACGATTCTTGCAGAAGGATGGGTTCATGCATGGCCGACATACTGCGACATTCCCAATCATTTTAAAGAACGCTGGTTTCTTCAACTCGCTGTAAGGCCCGACATTTGTTCATATATATTAATATATACCATCGGTCTGTAATCTTTGTATTTTTTGTTTGCCGTAGCGGACAAACACATGGGATCGAAGGCATCATTTGACAGTTTGGCGTAATTTTAATCTTGTGGCCAGAAGTCTATTTCGTTGTCAGATGCGCCATTTGAGGTGGACTTGGTTGGAAGGACGCGAGAAGCCAACATGGATGCTAACCAGCGTTTGGCTTGATCTCTGCCACATGTTTGAAGAGTCTGGTCCAGATAATTTTAGTTCCTAAAAGTCTTTTCGTGTCTGTATTTTGAACTTCATTATTTCAGCCATAACTTGTTTCAATGATTCAGCCGCAACTAGTTTGAATGTAATCTCGGCCACATGTTTGAAGAGTCTGGTCCAGATAATTTTCGTTCCTGAAAGTCTTTTCGTGTCTGTATTTTGAACTTCATTATTTCAGCCATAACTTGTTTCAATGATTCAGCCGCAACAAGTTTGAATATAATCTCGGCCACACATTTTATATAATTCAGCCATAACTTGTTTCAATAACTCAGCCGTAATTATATTTTGAAACGCATTATTTCTGTTTGTGAATGTTATCTCGGCCACATATCTAATATAAATAACTCAGTCATCATTGTATTTAAATAACCCAGCATCGATTTAATTTTAAGAGGCGGTATATGGGAAGTTCCATCATTATGCTCGTGGGAAAATTTGGCTGCCATGATAATATCGAGACTCATTATTACGAGTTTTTATATATATGTTTCATTTACAATATCGAGACACTGATATTATATTGTATTTTATATATTTAATAGTATTATATATGTGATGTCGTATCTCTTCTTACAAAGTAAAACAATTTTTAGTTTCGAAAGACTTTGAAATCTATTTTAACAATGTCTTCCTCATCCTTCACCTCAGGAAATTATTACAGACGACGTAGGAATACGGAAAGAGGAACGCCGAAAGAGTGTTGGTGTGGTGCACCATCTGACATTTTTACATCTGGAAGCGAAACAAATCCAGGAAGATTGTACTATTGCTGTGCAAAAGGATATCATAAGGTTAGTTCTGGTTCTTATTTCCCTTGTTCGGAAACGTAATATTTAGATCTGGGTACATTGGTGAAAACAGAGTCATTTATTCAAATGGGCGGATGACTGCTTGGTGGAAGAGGTTGAAGATATTAAGGCAGCGATAAATGGCATGAATAGAGACATCTCGGAGTTGCGAGTTAACGTTGCTCGGTTGGCGAATGGAGTAAAGACAGAATCTGAGAGAAAAGGAGGCGAATGTTTGAGTGAGAGTCGGTGTTTGAGGAATGTGGTTGTTTGTGTGGCTGGAATGGCGATACTTTGCTACTACTACTTCTCTGTTTAGTCATGTTTTGTCATCATAAGTCAGCTTTCGCGTGTTATGTAACTCAGCATTTATTAACTTTTAAGTTGTTTTAACTCAGTCGTATGTAAACAAAACTATGCGTTTATTAAAATATAACTCAGCCGTTAAATCAAATTGATAAAAGCGAGAATGTTTTGTTACCTCTGGTAAATGACATAAATAGCCTTTGGTTAGTTTTATTTACTTTTATGCTCAGATAGTCTCATTAACCAGTAACATTGATTGACCTAACAATTAGAAAAAAAAAACATTGTCGGAAACAGAGAAGGAACCGCAAGGATACGAAATCGCCGTCGACATTGTGTTTACTTCCTCTTCCTAAAAATAACTGTGAGATCTCCGTTATCGTTATCGTTATCGTTCGTTTTAATCGTCTTCGCCGCATTCATTTCTACAAGTTCGTCTTTTCGGTAGGATGTCGCGACGTTAAATATTGATTTGGGGTTTTGTTTCGAGTGAGTTAGGGCTATGTTTCGAGTGAGTTAGGGTGTAGTTGTGATTAGATTATTGTTGTGTTGTAGCTGAGTTATTGTTATGTTGTGGCAGAGTTATTGTTATGTTTTCTCTGAGTTATTGTTATGTTTTCCCTGAGTTATTGTTATGTTGTGTCTGAGATATTTTAATGTTGTGGCAGAGTTATTGTTATATTCATTGAGTTATTGTTATATGTCGTGACTGAGTTATTGTTTGTTTATTTGTTCAGATGGATGTTTCTGATGTTAAATCACGGGGTTACCCTCCAAGACTTTATCCTGTAGGGTCTTCTAACCTAGAAAATAAAGACATTAATCACAATTTCCGTTCACGAGATTTACCTCATATTATAGAAACACTAGGAGAAGATGTATGGAAAGCACTGGTGAACTCTCCCATTGGAGTAGTTGCTAGGCTAGTTGAACGCCGAAGCGTGTGGTCTGGTATAACAGTACACTATCTACTATGTAGACAGCTGCGAGTACATAGGAAGGAGATATGGAGTCTGGTGGTTGATGAGCCTATCAGGTTTAGCTTGGTAGAATTTGGTGAGATAACTGGGTTAAACACTGGTCCATTGCCAACAGAAAGTTTTGAACCTGATCCTGATAAATACAAACCGTTTTGGGCGAAGCTGAAGGTGTCGCTTGGGAGGGGACCCACGTTGGATGAACTGAAGAACTCAATAGAGGTCTGCCCGAATTGGACATTTGAAGAGCGTAAATGGCTAGGGCTATTAGTTCTTCAACACATGGTACTTTATTGTTTGCATCAAAATTCTCGGGTGCCATTTGAAAGTGCCAAAAGAGTGTTTGACGATGAAGCCATGAAGTCGTATCCATGGGGTCGGACTGCATACGAAGTTCTCATTGACTCTATTAAAACGTTGGCTCCAGACAGGGGGTCATACACATTAAGCGGCCTAAAGGATGCGTTATTGATTTGGGCGTATGAATCCATCGTCTGCTTTGGCGAGTGTTTTGGGAGAGTGGTGAATAATGAAGACATTCCACTTTTACGATGGGGTGGAAAGCGTACTCGTGCAAATTTCGAAAACTTGTTGTCTGCCGAGATAAAACAACATAGCCAGGTAAGGTGTAACGCTGCGTTTTGATTTCTTAAATGGCTGATTTATTAGACTTAATGGCTGAGTGTTGTGTTTATTTGGTGGCTGAGTTATATTATATCCTGGTGTTGCAGGTGCGTGTTAGGAGAATGGTTTCGAAGGAGTCAATCGAAGAGTTGTTGCCTGAATGGTCGTGTCAACCTGACGACCCACAACTCGTTAACTTGATAACAGACATACATGCAGGTAGATTTGTAAAAGGTTTTTGGGAAGTGCATGGAAATGCGGAGGGGAAGGGAAACGAGAAGAAGAAGAAAGCTGAGCCACCCAGTAAGAAGCAGAATAAAGTTAAGACCAATGAGGGTGAAGCTGCTGCAACGGGAAAGGGTTCAAGCGAAGAGGAAGATAATAAAGATTCGGGGAACAACGCGAGTCTGATGGCCATTGCGAATACTCTGGATAAACTTTCCAGAAAATTTGATCTATGGACGCGCGATTTAAAAAACCATTGGTGGACCAGAAGTCGATAGATGACATGGTGAAAGTTGCAGTGGAGGAGCGTCTGAAAGTTATGGGGATAGGAAAAAATCTCCAAAACAAAGAAAACCTTTCAAACGTCGCCGCCGACCAACAACCTGAACCGTTGTCATCACCGCAGCCTAATACCCAGCAGAAGTCTGTCTGTAGTCCACTGTTAGCTGAAACCCCTGGAAAGGATATGGGACCTAGGAACAATTTGTCCAACGAGCTTGATAAGGAGAGAGGGATGAAAAAAACTTTGGCTAAGGAGTTTGGAACACATGCTGAAGATGAGGGTGCTAATGTTCTTGGTTTCCTATATGTTTCTCCTGCAAAGGCAACTAAGGCTGAAGACTTACGTCGCCGCTCCACGCGCAACCGTACTATAAGGGATGAGGATGCAGAAGATAAGAAAAAAGCAGTGCAAGCAGAGGCTGTGTTGAAGAAGAAGGAGAAAGCTGCCGCTAAGAGAAAATCGGCTGCCTCAATGAAGCAAAAACAGCATGAGTTAAAGAAACCAAAACAGGCTGAGTTAAAGAATCAAGAACAGGCTGAGTTAATGAATGAAGAACTGGCTGAGTTAAAGAATCAAGAAGCCGATAATATAACTACACCGCGTGCCAATGTAAAAAGATGCAAGGTTGAAGATTCTGTAGAGGACACTGAATTTGCTGTAATGACCGACGAAGTTCTTGCGGAGGAGAATGAAATCTTGCCGGAGTCGCCTATGGCGAGTCATGAATTGATTAGATCTGCTATAGTAAAGGAATATCGGGAGAAAATGGTTAAATTATCTCCACAAGGGTTTGCATTGTCTGAAGGTTCTTCAAGACCAGTTTTTCCGTACATTGGAGACAATGGAACGACGTGCATGAGGAATAATGTTGAGCCTTCATCAGTAATATATGACCCTCTAGCACCTGTTGATCCGATTGTATTGGATAAACTTATGCAACACATCTCGAGAATTCCACCCAAACCACCAGCACCAACAAAGAAAAGAGTTGTAAGATCCGCCGCTCGTGAGGGTGACTTCTACAGCATACTCATCCTTGAAAGACCGTGGCCGCATAGCCAATATGGATGGTTGTTTGATGATGTAAGTCTATAATTACGACAGAGTTTTACATTATATTTCAGCTGATTTCTATCTTCTATTAAAGCTGACTTATATATTTGTTTACGGCTGACTTGTTAATATTTATTGTGTAGCATATCTCTGCGTATATTAACGTCCTCATTAAGAGGTCCATGCGAGATCCCACCCCATTCTGGACCAAGCGAATTGCCTTCATTGATCCTTGGTTCTTAAAGAAGTGGGTTGACGATTACAAGCAGTTCAAGATAAAACCTAATATGATGAAGTTCACGGGGAATGGTTATGAAAATCTTGTACACGGTAAGCTTCCCTGTAACTTTCAAACAAACTTGAAGTGGTATGAACACGTGGATCACTTGTACGGATGTCTTCCAACCGGCGGTAATCACTGGGTGGCTTTTCACGTGGATCTGAAGAAGGTTAAGGTTGATTGCTATGATTCAATCATTGGAGAGGTAACAGCCAAAAGTGCTTCGAAAATGCTTGAAGAGTTTAAACCGATAACGCTTATGCTTCCCGATATTTTGAATCAAAACATTCCTGCCAATCTCTGAACCCCGAGTAGGAAGAAGTTCGCATTCAGGAGGATGAGCAAAAGGTACACTCCACAAAACACCCAGATTGGTGATTGTGGGGTGTATGCGTTGAAGTTTGTGGAGTGTCTAGCGCTTGGTGTAAGTTTTGCTGGGATAAACGATAAAAATATTCAAGGTTTACGGTTGAAGATGGCGGCAGAGATCCTCGACGAAGGAGGAAACAGGGCGTAGAACAATTAGCTTTCCAAATGAATCTGTGTTTGTTATTTTCAATCAGACTTTCCAATTACCTTAATTGTTAGATTATGGTTATTTTATTTTATTAAGTCAGTCGTTACGTTAGATATAGCTCAGCCAAACCTCAAACCATATCCTGAATTATAATAATTGATATGTTTATACTTAAAAATGTTATGACATTCCCTAATAAATGATCTTGAAGTATATGTTGTCTTACAATTACTTAAAACCTTACATGTAGATATAGAGTGTGATCATAATACAACTCTCCTAAACTATATACAACGCATTTTAAGACTAAATTTATATTATTTGTTATATTTATCACACCGTTATTCCAAATCCTAAACATAAAATCCCTAAATAAACAAACCTAAACTCTAATATACTAAACCCTAAACCCTAAATCCCAAATATTAAATCAGCCGTAATAGGCTATATAACTCGGCCGCCACGTTTGATAAATGTTGATGTTTGGCGGAGAAATAAGATAGCAACTAGGAATTTTTATTCTTTGAATTTGGCGACTATTCGCATTTCCATTGGGCTCTATATATGTCCAATTTCTCTTTTCATTCTCTTTCCAATATCATTCACTCTTTATAAAAACCTAAACCATATGGATATGGAGATTGTTCCTGGCTGGTCATTAAAGTTCGCCAGCAGTGTGAATGCCATTCTAAGTTCTGCAGATCGGGAAAACCTCCCGGTTCTAAACCCTGGTCCAGGGGTCTACGTTGACAAAACCTCTGTTACGTGGTTTAGGTTTTATATGATCTTTCGCAGGCGATCCCAAATATTCTTCGAGAAGGATGGGTTCATGAGTGGCCGACATATCGCTTCATCCCCGCTCATTTTAAGGAACGCTGGTTTCTTATACTCGCTGTAAGCACCGATTATGTATATATATTCCATTAAACAGCAGTTATATGTTTAAAGGGACGCTGGGTTTCTAATATTCTGTTATCTTCTTTTAGCGGAGAAACACTTGGGATCCGAGACATAATTTTTTAGTATGGACGCATTTCAATCTGGTGGCCAGAACGATGTTTCGATCTCAAATGCGATGGCTGAAAAGGTGTTGGGCGCAGGGTGGCGATAAGCCTGAGTGGATGATAACTAGAGTTAGGCTTGTTCTTGTCGACATGTTTGAAGAGTTTGGACCTGATAATTTCGGTTTTTGAATGAGATTTTGTTTATTTACTTAAAAATTCGATCACATTAGTATAAAAACTTCGCACTAATTCAGCCTCATCAGAGTTGTATAGATGCTTTCCAAAGGACATGAATTATAGTATAAAAACTTTGCACTAATTCAAACGTAACTCAGCCTAAGTAAAAATGAACTCAGCCCCCGTTAACACTAATTCAAACATAACTCAGCCTTATTAATCAATAACTCAGTCCATGTTAACACTAACTCAGCCGTTATGCATATCAGAGTCGTAGGGATGAACTCAGCCTAAGTAAAAATGAACTCTGCCCCCGTTAACACTAATTCAGACGTAACTCAGTCGTATTTAACACGCCTTTGTAAATATGTATTATACTCCATCTGTTCCTGAAAGAAAGAATATAATCAATGTTTACAATTGAATTAATTATTTATGTCATTATACATTTTCTAATAACCATCAACCAATAGTATTTAATCAATTCAAATATTTTCAATTAATTTTTCTTAAAAGCATACAATTTATAAACATTAACTACTAAAACTACCTTAAATTCTAGAAAATCTATTATTTTAGAACAAAAAATAACTCTAGAAAATCCAACTTTTAAGAACAGAGGGAGTATTATTCAACCTTCTCGAATTTTCGTTATACTCAGCATCAGAATTATTTTAAAAGTTGCGGTTCATATTCCAGTATCGAAAATCGTGAACATTATTATGCGTGTGAGATTTTTTGGCTGCCATGATAATATCGAGATTCGTCCGAACTAATAAATCAAAATTAATATTAGTCGCTTCAATCAATTATGCCGTCCTTTATTAGGCGTGTGAAAATAACTCAAGGTTCAAATCGAGACCTTTATACTATCGAGACAATAAAATTTTCGTTAATGGAGTTTCTTGTTAGGTTGGTTTAATTCAGTCCTATGTAAACGATAACCTGACCGAAACCGTAAATCAGTCTTTTAATAAATCAGTATGTTTTAATAAAATCCCTTAATAACCGGAAAATTAAGTTAACTCAGCCGTGAAAACAAATAATTCAGTATTCAAATAGCATTTACCTAGCCTAAGAAACAATTAACTCAGCCTGAGAAACAATTAACTCAGCCTCTAAATAGATTTTACGTTGCCTTAGGAACCATTAACTCAGTCTTCAAATATATTTAACTTAGCCAACGAAACAATTAACTCTGCCTATAAATAGCATTTAATCAAATATTAGAAAACAACAACTTAGCCATAGAATATTAGTCTCGACATACAACATACTGGAATAGCAAATAACATAAAAAGATAAGTTTCGATACATTACATCTTCACCACTTCCTTGTGTCCCTTAACAGGCTTATCGGTTCAAAATCACGTAAGAACAAGCCGAGCTCTTTGATCCAGAAACAGCGGTTACACAGGTTATCATCCTTAGTGACATCAATGTGCTTCAAGCAGTGACATTGTCGCTGCACAAGATTTGCACATTGGCATCTGTAGAACGATGACATAAAAAAGTTAATGAACAGGACCTTATGGTCGCGAAAATAGTCACCATGCCACAAACCCCAGCCCATTTAACAGAGCGCACTAGTTTACCGATCCTGCCAACAGATTCTAATGGAATACCATGAAAATACTTCCCTTCACCCTCAAAGATTGCTTGAGTTATTGCGTGTGTATACACAGCACGCTCATATCCAGCATCTGCTGCACGCTTCATGAGAGAAAGCCCTTCTTCATAAAGGTCCAAAGAGTAGAAAAACTGTACACCTTTTATATAAAGCGTGCTTGGATTTTCTTCATCGTAGCAAGCTTTCAACAACTCAGAAGGCATAGTGAGTCCCCAGGGAACGGATAAAACATCAAGGAAATGGTAAACCCCACGCCGCTCTGCTAACGCCTTCATCGACCTCGATGATGCTTTGAGGCGAAAGAGATCTTGGATGGAGTTACGGGCCGCACGTTCAACCACTACCGCCTGAATTTCTTCAGGCAATTCAAGAATCCATTTACTCTCTTAGAGGTGAAAATGATTTAGATAGACGGAGAAAATGTGTAAAAATATAGAGTTGAAAGTCTTATTTATTGGCAGTGTGAAACTCAGTCGTCTGACGAGCTTTCTTTTTTTTTGGCGGGAATTTTTAAAGAATAAACATGAAAATCAACAAATCAGCCGTAATACAAAAACATTAAAACCATAAACTAAGCCCATGTTAACATTAACCCAGCCGTTACGCATATTTGAGTCGTTGAGATGCTTTCCAAAGGACATGAAAAATAACAGCCCGGCCATAAGTATTAACTATTAAAATCAACAACCCAGACGTAAGAAAAACATGAAAATCAACAAATCAGCCGTAATACAAAATCATTAAAATCATAAACTAAGCCGTAATACAAAAACATGAAAATCCTACAACAACCCAGACGTAATAAAAACATGAAAATCAACAAATCAGCCGTAATACAAAAACATTAAAACCATAAACTAAGCCGTAATACAAAAACATGAAAATCCCTACAACACTTGCTTACATCGGACAAGTTTTTGCATTATGACCACTCTGTCTACATCGAGAACATGTGTGCTCTTTCCTAGGACGTTTGTTTGATAGTGCAACTTCTAAAGCAGATTTCATCCTATTTTTCTTCGGTCTGCCTGGTGGTTGACGTACAGTCGGGGGCAAGCAGCGTTGGTTAGCCACGAGTTCTGGAACAGGTTGCGCTGAATCAACCGGCATGACCGATTCAGCGTATGCGCTAACCAAATAATTGCTGGTATAGTAAGGACTGCACAGGGATATAAGAGAAACATTCCTGTACTCCGCCGCTGCGATTGCGTGTACACATGGTAATTTCTCGAGTTCGAAACGGCGACATGTGCACTTTCGCTCTACCAAATTAACAACATGCAAAGACTCGCCGGAAGATCCATATTTAACTTCAGTGTGATGATCATCAATCCTCTGTACCGCCAAATCTCTGGCGGCAGTTACACGACCCTATTAAAAAATATATAATTAATGTGAAACGACTGACTTAGTACATCTTAAGGGCTGACTTAAGAGCTGTAAAGACTGACTTATGAATTTAAAGGCTGACTAATTTTTTTAAAGGCTTACTTACGTGTAGTAGTTTCTCCACACCACGAGTAAGCGTGGTTCGCTGCGATCTGGCATCCTCTCTTCGTTCAGCAAACCATCTGGTCTTCATAACCCGTATCGATTCTAATATCCGAACAATGTTAAGACCTCTAGCATTCGACAATGCTCTGTTCATTGATTCCGCTATGTTCGTAGTCATCAAATTGTACCTCTCGCCCGGGAAATGAACACGCGTCCACAGTCGGACATCAGCCCTTTGGAGGTTGCCGTGGAGTGCTGGATTAATCGCTTCAATCTCCTCGAAAATCTGAGTAAAGTCAGACATCCTAAAACATCTCGCCTCTTTCTTCACCAGACGAAATGCATCTTTTCCTTTGTACCGTCCCAGTATATTCTTATATAGATGGTACGTGCAAATTCCACGAGAAGCAAGCGGATACACATTTGTAATGGCTTTCCCAATCGAGTTATGCCTATCCGAGATTATCGCAAGACCCTCGTCGTCAGGAATCAAAAGTTTTAGTTGCGTAAAAAACCAATGCCAGGAATCATCATTTTCAGTGTCAACCACTGCGAAGGCTATTGGAAAAATCTGAAAGTTACCATCCTGAACTAGTGTTGTGAGAAGCGTCCCTTTGTATCTACCATTAAGAAATGTACCATCGACAACCACAACTTTGCGCATGAAAGGAAACCCATTTACGCTCGCACCAAACGCAAGAAACACATACAAAAATTTTCCATTCTCATCGATTTGAAGACGCGCAATTGTACTCAGATTTTCCCTTATTATCATGTATAAGTAAGAAGGCAAGCGTTCAAACCCACTCCCAGGTGTTCCCTGAACGATTTCCCTTGCAAATTTCAGCGTCCGGTAAGATTTCCAATATTTCATCTGTTCACATGAAAAACGATACACATAACTCAGCCACATCATACAATTAAGTCAGTCACAACGTAAAACTAATTCAACACTATTTTAATATAACTCGGCCGCATTGTGTAAATATATCAGCCGCTACGAAACACATATTACTCAGCTGTTTCGTAAACATAACTCAGTTACACCAAAGTAATTACCTTTAGACCAAACTGCTTAGTGATAGCTATTCCAACACTCGTAGGGTGAACGGCCGGACCAACGTTGCCGAGAAAGTTCTTGTACAACTCTCCTAAAATATCTGGTGTTGCATTTCGACATCGATTAGAACGCTCAGTTGTAGAACATGTATGATTCGATTCGTAAATACAAACATAGAGTGCCGGGGATTCCCTTTTGGTAGAAGCACGAACCCTCCAGATACATCCATCAACCCAACACTTAACAATGAATAATGTTCGGGTTGATAGGTCTACATCATAATCAAATCGATCCTTCACTGTAAGAAGTTTCAGTCGTCTCTCCAAATCGGCTTTACTCTCGTATCGTTGCCCTACCGCAAGATTTAACGACGACATATCCAACCTTGGAAGAACCTCCTCACTCTCTTTAGACCCGCTCATCGAGAAGTTCTGATATATCTTCTTGGGAGGTATCGTTGGTGACTCTTCGTCTTCTAAAGGAGACTCACCGTATGAGCTGAAGTTATCATCTTCAGATGACGCACCGTCCGAGTCGTCGAACATATCAAATCGGCTATCAAATTCATCGTCTTCTTCGTTTTCTTTGCCTGTTTCATCTTCTCCGCCTACGTTCTGATTTTCTCCTTCCACAATACTAGAGCAATCAATCTCATTGTCCTCTTCTTCCTTCTCCGAACTGCAACCATCGTAACTCCCACTGTAATTATCGTCTCTGGACTCAACTTCTGACGCTTCTACTTCTGACGCTTCTACTTCTGAGCTAAAACTGAAGTTTGTTTTAGTCTTCTCTCTTGCTCTGTCGTCCTTGTTCTCCGTAATCTCAACACAAAGACGTAGTTGTTCGATTTTCTTTAGGGTTACAAAACCTTGCAACTGCTGAGTATTGGACACGTACACTGGTGGAGTGTCGTGCGCCATTTTTTTCAATGCTTTATTCGAGAACATGTAGCTTAGCTGAATATGATCACTCATTTCATTCAATCCGTAATCATCGAGAACAGACTTTGCGAAAGCTTCATGTGTAGAGTTCTCATCTAAATGGAGAACTCTACACCCTCTACTATCAGCGTTGAATACATATTTGTTTTTCTTAATCCAGTTACCGGAAACAATAATAACCAGATCCATAACCAACTGAGATAGATGAAGAAGAGAAATAACGGGTATGAAAGGGGAAGAGAGGAATATGAACAGGCTGATTAAAACCTAGTTTTGAAGTAGCGAAGCGTTACTGATGACATGGCAAATCCGAATTGATGACATGGCAGCTGACATGGAAATTTGGTTTTTCAGCCACCAAAATAATATATAACTCAGACACCCTAAGTCAGTCCACATGTAGTAAGTAAGTCTGCCGAAACGTGGATACTAGTTCAGTAATTAATCTTTTTCGATAACCCAGCTGTAAATAGGATGAAATACAATAAGCCAACCATATCGTTTAACAATTCAGCCGTAAAACAATATTATTCTAGTAATTAATCTTTCGCTAATAACTCAACCACAATATAGCTCAGTTTCATGTTAAACCATCCAGTTTCGGCTGATTTAAGATAACCCAGCCGTCAAACATCCCATAACCCAGCCATTCGGTGTTCATTAACTCAGCCGTGGGTATATAACTGAGTCGTGTCTTTATTACGACTCAACCAAATTTTCCAGAAATCATTCCATCGATGATTAAGTCAGCTGTAACGTCATTACGTAAGTCAGCCGTTGTCCAATAACTCAACTAGATTCATATAACTCAACCCTTACGCGTGGTTTACTTATTGTCTTAAATCAGCCTTTTTTACTAAGTCAACTATTTTATTATAAGTCAGCCGACACTTATACATATACCAGCCGTAACGAAAGACGTATTCTTTTACGGCTGACTTAATGAAAACACGGAAGCGTATTCCTACGTGTCGCCGGATTTTTGCTTACGTGGCGTTAAAAAGTAATGGCATTCTCGTAAATACGTTTTTTCTCATAACGTGGATAAAGGGCACGCTTAGCATT
This sequence comes from Brassica rapa, assembly GCF_000309985.2. NCBI lineage: Eukaryota > Viridiplantae > Streptophyta > Magnoliopsida > Brassicales > Brassicaceae > Brassica > Brassica rapa. Next base: position 16,500,481 of record NC_024799.2, on the reverse strand, counting down.
TAAAAAATGTGAGTAATAAAAAAAAGATTTGTATGGTTCTGGTCATAAGTACTAAAATATATAATATCTGAGTCAACTTCCCTTTAATCTATTCACTCGTTGTGAATTACCACCTAGTTGATAACTATAATACATTTGCATCTCGAATTCTTCTTTCGAACAACAAGAACAAAAAGTCGGTCTAATCTTCGAAATAGTCCCAAAGTGATTTCTCTAAAACAAACTTTTAAGATAAAATTTTGTATTATGTTCGGCATATTTAAAAAAAAATCTTTGAAAATGAGGCAACGCAAGCACATATGGGCAAGGTGCATAATTGAAATAGAAACAGAAGAGAAAAAATAGATAGTTAAAGAGAAAAAGAGCAAAGAGGCAGAGCTGTCTCCCCCATGCCTTTAGACCAGAAAAGCTTAACACATTCATCTCCACGTGGTCCACCTCTCCTCATCATTCACCCACAGCCTAGCAATGTTATTTACAGCTCACCATGGGGCCTACTACAAGATCTCAGATTATAATATTGGGCCTTTCAGGCGTATGTGTGTTTGATCTTTGTGGCTTCTTAGATAAATCCCGGTTCTATCACACATCAATTGTTTTTTTTTCTCCTTTGAAAAACGATTTTGCGACTTCTTCTGGTCTACCCATAACAATTTTTGTTCTTTGGTTTTTAGACAGTCTTATAGTGGTAGATTAGAGCGTTTTAACAATGGTGTTGGCTCAGTGAATATCGATGTTCGTGGCTCAGCTTTTATGCATCTTGGTAACCTATGTATTTTCTTTTTCATCAAGTTACGTACTTCAGGTTACCTAATAATGTACGCTACTTCAGTGTAAAAAAATTGATATGTTATGGTGTAACTTGTTACTCTTTCATTTCTGATTAAATGAGTCAAACAAAAAGGTTTCAGTTTAACTTTTGAGAAAGACGAGGATTAATATACCCTGTTGTGATAAGAAGAAAAAATGACAGTCAGTGTTTAGATGAAGAGCATTTCTTCTCAAGCTGAAATTGTGTTAGAAATTGTTATGGACAACATACCATATCCCAATGCTAGATGGATGCTTATTCTTCAGAAGGAACTGATAACTCTTGTTCATTTTCATCACAAATTCCGTTTTAGATACAACTAAAAGAACTTCCACTACCTTACTAAAAACCAGAGATGCTCAATAACAATGGTATAAAAATTGGTTCACTGGAGTGCTACGAACTTACTAAGGCGTCTGCCAGAATACGAGTACAATTGGTGAAGAAAGAGACTATTGTAGAATTTGCTTCAGGTGAATAAATCACAGTATCATTGGAATACGAAAAACCACTACTTCTAACTACTCCAAAATTAAAGAGTCAAGGAGATGCACCACCAACTTAACACTTATCTTGGAGAAAGTCGACCGATTACGTTGAGGGACTCTCGGATTCTAGATGATTCTCAACTACAATTCAGCTAAAGAATCTATCGGCATGTCAAGAAGTTTGGCTCATAACCATCGTAAAGACATTTCAAAAGGACATTGACAGTGAAGGAAACCTCTCAACATGAACAGATACTTGAACCTCACAAGTCCAGAAAAAGGTATGGAACTCCATAAATGACTCCTTCTCCTACCAATGATCTAGGACCCACTCCCAAGACAATGCTAGAGAATTTAGAAGCAGCCATTTGCAGGAACACTCAAGGAAAATGTCACTCTCCTATTGACTGCAAACAACATCAGCCAACCTGGTTTGAAAAAAAGAAGAAGATAATATCAGTGAAACCATGAGGTATCCCTAACATCACAATCTTTCCACCAAGAAATTTTTGAGAGAAGCCACGCAAATAAATCAACCTTGCAAATACTTACTAAGAAAGAGATCATGGGAAAATTTCACTAAATTACAATATAGTAAATAAATTCTCATGGCCCATTAAAAATTCGGCATAAAGGAAAAAAATCCTAGAAAGAGAATGCAAAAGACTCATGACAGATACGACTGTGAGTACCCTCGCCCATGCCATTAAATCTGGAATCCCTAAGCTCGCTTCGGCCACCAAACTTATGGACTCAAGAGAACAACCCCGCCCCCTCCTGCAGCAAAAATAAAAGGACGACCACCAAACTCAATAAACAACTTGATCGTGAAAGGTAATCAGCTCCTTGGAGAAGGATCAAGAGCAGGATAAAGGAAGAGGAAAGTTCAAACTATACACCCTTAAACTAAGAACTGCATGTCAAAAAGCATTAGTGGCAACGACATCAAGAAATAAAGTTAATCGGAACACTATTGGTGATCGCCCCAAAATATCAAGACCAAACCTTGGTACGACGGACAGACTTACAAATGGTGATACAAGCCTAAGCTAACAAAGGCTAGATCACAAGGCAACAAGAGTTGTCAAGCTTGAATGGATCGATTGTCGCCACAAAGGGTTGCGGAAGTATCCCTTTGATAAGACCAGAAGCCTGCGCCTATGTGAATCCACACAAAGACAGAGACCTACACTTGTATCCTAGAATGAATCCACAAACTAAGGAGACAAGCAAACAAACAAGAAATCTAAAGGAATCCACCTAAAGACTAATTGAACAAAACAAAGACAAACTTTGTAAACTGAATAATACTTTATTAATTTCGTGCAAGGGTGCTTTACAAATGAGACTTAGCTCAGTTTAAATAGAAAAGAACACAAATGCCTAAAAGAATAACTTGGAAAGAAATAATAAGTGAAAAACTAGCCGTTGGACTAAGTTGGTGCAGAATCTGTCCATGTATGGAAGTTTTCTTCTCTCCTTGTATCTTGTGAGTTTGGGCAGAAAGAAATGCATCCTTGGGATCTCCTTTGATGTCTGGATAGTCTCTAAGTCGTGCCTGAACAGAAGGGGAAATAGCCGTTGGTCTTTAATAACTCCAAGTGTGAATGCATCCATGTAAGGTAAGTTGATAAATAAGGGATTCATCTTGATCCTGTGGCTGCTGGTGCATGGTAGAAACTCTCCAACTGCTCTTAGATATAATTAATAATCTCCTGGTTTCCACACGTGAGTTTGAGTTGCACACTCCTTAAGCAAAGAATTACTTTCCTTAATTAGAACCAGTTCGGATGCAGTGTAGATAGTCTGACTTGTAACGGGAATATCTCCTAAACCATTACTCCTTTTGGTATGAAACCAATTCGCTGCGTGCTCTGCTTGAGTTGAGAATCTATAGCAACCGGTTTCACGGTTAAATTCCTCATGGTTGCAAAGATATCTTTCTTTGAGTGAATCTATGTTGCTGCTGGCTCCAATGTAGCTTGTATGGTTGATCTCATGAGTTGGAGGTCCAGCTACTGACTTGAGGTCCTCATCATTCCCTCCCTCTTCAAAAGGTTTTGTCCTCAAAACCAATTTACCTGCACCAAGATAGAGAAAGTTAGGTTTCATTCTATTTTGGGAGGCTAGGGTCTTACCTTGGTATATGGACGGTTTTGTGATGCATTGTCCATATGGTGGTTCTTCTTTAATCAGTAGGGAAGCCATGACCCCTTTCCATGGTAGGTCTATGATTTCCCTTGGTAAGGACGTGGTCTCCCTTTTGAAATCTCCTATTTTACACTTGGCTTCTCCACTGACCACTGCTTGGGTGTAAGGTTGTGAGTTTGGTTCTGGATGCTTCTCCATTGTACCTATACCTGAATCATCACTTATGGGCAAGAGCAAGTGTTTCATACTTGAAGTGGAGGATTCAAAAAAATAGTATTGAGTAAGATTTAGAGCTTCACTTACCTGGTTATCTTGCATTGATTCAGCTTCGGTATTTGCTACCTCTAAAGCATGATCAGCTGGTGTAGAGGTCTCTAGGATAGATTGCTCATTATTCTCTTGTTGTTGAGCTTTTGGACGTGTCTCCTCATTACCTAGACCTTTATAAACATTCTGGACAGAGTACAAGTGCATCATCCCAGTGTTTTGATAGTTACGATTAGTCACATTAAGTTCAGAAATCACCTTATCATTAGTTGAGACTTGAGAATTTTCAAGTGTTGAACTTGCTTGCGCAGCAAGGTTGGGTTCTTGTTCCTTGATTTCCATGTTAGTACCTGAAATGTTTTTAACCTTTTGGGCACTAGACAAGTGTGTTAAGACAGTCATGGAATTACTAGAAACAGAAGTAGATCTAGCTTTAATCAAGTTGATAAGATCATCAATATGTTTATCCATTCTAGAAAAGGAATCATCAATTCTAGTATCGGAATCACTTACCTCCAAGTTTGTTTCTTTTGCTTCAGATAGTACTGACTTCACAACTCGTTTTGTGGGACAATCCTTTGCTAGATGGCCCTTGCCTTGACACCTATAACAAATAACCTCAGATGGTTTTAAAGAGTTAGAGTGCTCACCTTGGTTTCGTTTGACTTGAGGTGGATGCACTGGCCTTGAACTTTGTCTTTGGGAAACAACTTCTCTCTGAACTGTGGGTTGCAAGACTTGGTGCTTTATTAATCTCCTTGTGGACACCTTCTGAATGTATTTTGCCTTCTTTACAAACTCACTATACATGAGCATCTTAACCTCTTTCCAAGTAAAAGCCGGATCATTGAAATAGATCCTATCAGCATCTAGCTGACTCCACCAATTGTATGCCTCTCCGGTTAAGGTATCCTTCGCATAAGTTAGCTTTAGCTTCTCTGGAATTCTCCAAGCTATAAACCATTGCTCCATGTCGTCCTCCCACCTTAGATATGCACTTGGTCCTTGCTTATGACCAGAAAAATGTATAGATGGTGCAGCCAAGCGATTCTGATAAAACTGATCTCCATTGTAGTTCCATGGCGTGCTGTGAGCATGTCTTGATAGACTCCCATGATAAGATCTTGATGGTGCAGCCACGGTGGTCTTTTCTCTTCTAGGACACGCTTGAGAATAATATTTCCCTTCAGAACTATCCTCATAGATGAGTTGGGATTTGGGACCATAGCAAGTTGAATACCGGTCCATTGATTCTGGTTCCACCTCTGGGTATTCTTGTTCATCGTTTGGGACATACTCTGGAACAGAGTCTGCGCACCAATGACCTTCAGTGTGGTCATCTCCATCGTCCCAACAATCCTGGTCAGCTTCTTCTCCCCAATCTACCTCAGACGTGTTGTATTCTTCAGCCTCTTCTTCTGAGTAATCCTCCATTGGCATCTTCTCTATCTTTTCTCAGAGTTTGCCTTGCACAAACAGAAGAAAAAGGAATTAAGTCGTGGCTTAGCAAAAGAAAGGAAAGAACAAAGAAAAATGGAAACTTAGTATCTCCTTGTTTTTATTTTATTTATTTATTTTTTTTTTTTGGAAAATTAAAACAAATGAAAAAGAATTCACTTTTTTTTTTGTTTTTTTTTAATGGAAACACGAAATATATAAACTAAGACAATGAAATTAACTTTTTATTCTGGTTTTATAATTTTTAGAATTTAGAAGAAGCAAGAAACAAAATTGACCTTTTTTTTTTTTTTATAGTAAGTGAATAAACCGAAATGGAAACTAAGGAAACAACTAATGCAAACACGATTTCTTTTGGCTTTTAAAATTTATATGAATCAAAGAAAGTAAATGGTCATCTTTGTCGTGCCTCCCTGGTTTTAACACCAAGAACAAGCAAATGCAAAAATGGACAGAAATTGCAAACAATTTTTATGGTTTTTTTTATATGATTTTATAAATGAAACAAATGCAAAAGAGATGAAACAAATAAACAAATGCAAATGAATAGAGACAAGGATAGATATAACCTGATAGATAGGAGCTTTTGAAGCTCTGATACCAAAAATGATACAAGCCTAAGCTAACAAAGGCTAGATCACAAGGCAACAAGAGTTGTCAAGCTTGAATGGATCGATTGTCGCCACAAAGGGTTGCGGAAGTATCCCTTTGATAAGACCAGAAGCCTGCGCCAATGTGAATCCACACAAAGACAGAGACCTACACTTGTATCCTAGAATGAATCCACAAACTAAGGAGACAAGCAAACGAACAAGAAATCTAAAGGAATCCACCTAAAGACTAATTGAACAAAACAAAGACAAACTTTGTAAACTGAATAATACTTTATTAATTTCGTGCAAGGGTGCTTTACAAATGAGACTTAGCTCAGTTTAAATAGAAAAGAACACAAATACCTAAAAGAATAACTTGGAAAGAAATAATAAGTGAAAAACTAGCTGTTGGACTAAGTTGGTGCAGAATCTGTCCATGTATGGAAGTTTTCTTCTCTCCTTGTATCTTGTGAGTTTGGGCAGAAAGAAATGCATCCTTGGGATCTCCTTTGATGTCTGGATAGTCTCTAAGTCGTGCCTGAACAGAAGGGGAAATAGCCGTTGGTCTTTAATAACTCCAAGTGTGAATGCATCCATGTAAGGTAAGTTGACAAATAAGGGATTCATCTTGATCCTGTGGCTGCTGGTGCATGGTAGAAACTCTCCAACTGCTCTTAGATATAATGAATAATCTCCTGGTTTCCACACGTGAGTTTGAGTTGCACACTCCTTAAGCAAAGAATTACTTTCCTTAATTAGAACCAGTTCGGATGCAGTGTAGATAGTCTGACTTGTAACGGGAATATCTCCTAAACCATTACTCCTTTTGGTATGAAACCAATTCGCTGCGTGCTCTGCTTGAGTTGAGAATCTATAGCAACCGGTTTCACGGTTAAATTCCTCATGGTTGCAAAGATATCTTTCTTTGAGTGAATCTATGTTGCTGCTGGCTCCAATGTAGCTTGTATGGTTGATCTCATGAGTTGGAGGTCCAGCTACTGACTTGAGGTCCTCATCAGGTGTCCTCGAGCAGACCTAAAGGACCAGGAAATGACACTTCTAGCAAGAGGAAGGAGGATTTCCAAAATTTTCAAGATCCTCTTCCTAAAAAGTGTTGGCTTGGAGTTGTTGTGGTTTGGGGAATCCCACAACAGTTCACCCACTCTGGTAACTTGTTGAAGATATATATCTCGACATCGTCTTTCTCATAGAGACAGAATGAGACAGTTCTGAAAAAACTTCTGTGATTAATTTTGAGCACAACTTACTCGGTCCGCCTCACTCACCAGTGGGGATGACTTACAATGTTTTGTAACAAGGATATCGATCTTCAAGTACTGGCTCAGAACAACAACTTTGTTGATGTGGTAGTCTGCTACAAGAAGAAAACCTTCAATGTCATGTTTATCTATGAAGACAATTCTTCCATCAGCTTACTGAACTAGGGAATCAGAGGACATGTGCATGGTTGTTGACATGAGATCTTAACAAAATTCTTAATAATGCTGAGAAAAATGAAGGTGTTAATTGAGAAGAAGTATCATTCATTAAGTTTATATCTTTCCTATCCAAATTTTTCTTTCAATCTTCATCACACGGGCAACTCCTTATTGTGGTGTCGCATCAGGCACACTCACACAGTGCAATGTCGGCTTGATAAATCACTCTCAAAAACACTTTGGCTGAAGCTTACCCGACAGGTTACTAGTCCTATTTGGATTTTTAAGGCTCGGATTTTTGACTACACTTAATGGTTCTGGAGGATGGTGTCTTCAGGAAACATGGCTTGTTCAGATATGATAGGAAGTTAAGCAAGAACAAAGAGGTCAAGAGCTTGATAGCAGCAGTACGGAAGGGAAACCTCTAATCATTGAAAGCGAGAATTACAACATGTAGGACTGCCATCTCATGGAATCGTCTACACCATGAGAACAGCCAACAAATAATCAGAAGCAAAATGATTAAGTTTAAGGAGGAAATATCTGATCAAAATTCATGCTAAAAAGAAATCCTATCCATTAATGCTCGATTATAAAAATCCTACAAAGAGGAGAAAGGCTACTGGAGGCAACATATCTACACACTCTGGTTCTCTGTGGGAAACAAAAATTTCACGCGGTAACGAACAACAGAAGAGAAGCCAATAAATTTCCAGTCATGGAAAACAAAGATGGAACAACATTCTTCGAAGGTAGGGGAAATTACTGGAGTTATCACAAAACATTTTCAATCTATTTACTACAAATGGGAAAGATAGTGCAGTAACAATGAAGGAAGCAATCCAACTAATAATCTCAAGAAAGATTAGCTCTGGTCTGGATGCTATGTCGGCAATCATAGAAATATAAGACACCTTTCTCTATCCACCCAGATAAGGCTCCGAGTCCCGATGGTTTCTTATCCATCTTCTTACGAGAAAATTAGGCTGCAGTTGGACCAAAAGTAACAGAGGAAATCCAGAAATTCTTCAGATCGGGTCTGCTATCCAAAAACATCAACCATATGCATATAATATTTATTCCGAAGACTTCAGGTTTGAAACTAGTTTCTGACTGCAGACCCATCACGCCCTGCAGTATCTAGTTAAGAACATATCTAAGATCATCTCCAAGAGAATTCAACTCATCCTCTCCAAGATAATTTGAGAAAATCAGGCGGCTTTCTTCAGGGCTTGGGCTGTTACCGATAATGAAATAACCTCAATAAGAGTAAGGATGCGGACAATGACAAAGAATGGTCTATTATAAAATTGTTGATGTATGGCCACATAAATTATCAAAGGATGACCAAATAAGATTCTAATGATTAAAATAAACATGGATAAATCATTGGAATGATTTTGACATGAGGATAATCCATTGAGTTGAATGGTCGTAAGAGTGTCAAAGGTTACATAAAATTCATGAAGCACCTAGTAACCAAAAAGAGAAATGGAAGTTTTCGAGGATGAGAAGTCAAAGTCCAAAAGAAAATAGACTTAGAAATTAGTTATGGTTGGAGTATAGGTTACATTGGTCGAGAAACTGTTTCTTAGATAGATCGGAAATGATTATGAAACGCTGGTATGGAAAGACAAGATAGCATGGGATGGAAAACAAGGTGGTGTAAGAGGTGCTTCAATTTGAAATTTAGTTTTGGAAGAAGTAATGGTACATGAACATTTTTCGGGAAAATTTAGCGGATTTGAAACCCTCGCATTTGGCTTAGAGCGTTCTAGAATCTCGGAAAATGTATTTAAATTATGATGGTAGGAATGACCTTAGAATTATTGTAGAAGTGTTTTGATCTGGAAAAGCAATGTCTTGGCCAAGGAAAACCATTTCCGATAATTCATTTAGACAACGACACATTTGGAATTGAACATGACTCGTTTGAACCATGTATGATGTGTTGAATGTGTTTGAAAGCTTCTGAATAATGCAGATGCCTTCTTGTTTCCTTGAAGAAGTTGGATATGTGTATCCTCTTGAATGGACCATTTCCAAGCTGTTGTTGTTTCATTCCTATTGGTTGGTTTCGTAGCTGGCAATCTTTATAATATTATTTGATAAATCAATTTTCACATGCCGCACTCACTTTCATTCTCACAAAAGTCAGTTACATGAATACCCTTAATGAATTAAAAATTACACTGAATTGACATTACAAGAAAAAATGTTTTCTTTCTTTTTTATTGGTAAATGTTTAATAATATTTTTAATTTAAATTTCTTTTTTTATAACCATATAATTAATAAAAAGGAAATTTGTAGAGATTTTGTAAATGTAAAACGATATTTTACTTTATATTTTCCCCCAAACAATATAAATAAAAGAAAATATCTATAATTTCCAAAAAATTGAAAACAATATAAGTTAGATATTTTATTTTCAAACAATATTTTATAATTTTCAAAATATATAAGTTTATATATATATTAAACATAATTTGAAAAACATTTGAAAATTAAAATACTTGAGCTATTTTTTTAATATATTTTTAGTATGATTATATATTTGATCAAATGATTAAAAAGAAAATAATTTTAAACAACATAACTGATTGTCTAATATCACATTTCTCAAATCACATACTAAATTAAGAAAAATATTACATACTATGTTTATTAATGCAACTCGAACATTATATTTCTATTTTCTATATTTTTAAAACAATATATATCAAATTTTATTAGATTTATAAGATATATTTGAAGTCTTAGAGGATGATCAAACCAAAAGAAGCTAAGAAATAAATTCATTTTTAACTTAACTAAAAATTGTTGTTTAATTTGAAAACAAAAAAAAAACAATACATGGACATCAATATAACATACCTGAACCAATCCAAATTATTATACATAAAATCACATATCTAATTAAAAGGAGAATATAATGATGCTTAATACAATAATACTTTTATAATATAAATTAAAATGACTTCAAACTTATAAAACAACCATGTAATATTTATATTCATGCATAGGAACATAATATTAAATAAATTTTTTTTATATATCATAAATATAAATCATAAAATTACTAAGTTACAATGGAAGCGAAGATTCAACAATTATTACAATTTGATTATTTTGTAAATATTTAATTCCATGCTTGGATCACCTAGTAAAACTTGTTTTGATTGGACATAATTATAGTTTGGACACCAAGCTCTCTCCTATTTACTGGTTAAATGGTCAAGCCACCTCGTGCTTGCTACCCACGACCATAACCTCCCGCTTAGATCATTCTCCTCACCTTTAACCCCCCCCCCCCCCCCACCTCCCTAGTTCATTCCTCACACCAAAACCTGACCATAGGTATCCTGAGTGAATATTTGAGTCTTAAGGTAAACCTTCTAGTCATTAGTTTTCCTTTTCAATTTAGTTTCAAATTCTTATTTTCTATTTAGGTTTATATCTTGGTTCCAAATATGGGAACATTGGGAATCCGTTTGTATTAGAATTCATTCATAGAAGTTTTGAGCCGTACCAACCGCGATATAGAGGTGTAGAGTCAAAATAAGGATATTGGTGCTAAAGCCAAAACACTATATTGTCCAAGTGAGTATCGGTTATGGGTTTTGATTGTTGAGTGTGCAGTTAGTGTCTGCAAACAAAATAATTGACTGATGCATTGCTATGCTTCACATCTAGTAATATATTGATCATGATTGAGGCTTGTTATATATATTGGCTTATATCGTTCCGGTATTGGCTCTGAAGGTATAACATGTTTGTGATATTGATGTTATGATGCATATACTCGTGTGATTGTGTTATACCGTATGGTCCTTGGCTTGAAGGGTTGACATGTTTGAGCTTGATATAACGGGGGAAACCCATCAGGCCACAAACTTCCAGGTAGGAATGATATGTGAGGATCTGACACTCGGATAGAGTGTCGTGAGAGTCATTGGTCCCACCTGAGTGATGCGTCTTGTCCGGGCCGTACCAAAATTAGTTTCGGTCATGATGTGAAAATAATGTGATAGGGATATCTACCCTCGACCATGTAGTTGTTATATATATTGGCTTATATCGTTCCGGTATTGGCTCTGAAGGTATAACATGTTTGTGATATTGATGTTATGATGCATATACTCGTGTGATTGTGTTATACCGTATGGTCCTTGGCTTGAAGGGTTGAAATGTTTGAGCTTGATATAACGGGGGAAACCCATCAGGCCACAAACTTCCAGGTAGGAATGATATGTGAGGATCTGACACTCGGATAGAGTGTCGTGAGAGTCATTGGTCCCACCTGAGTGATGCGTCTTGTCCGGGCCGTACCAAAATTAGTTTCGGTCATGATGTGAAAATAATGTGATAGGGATATCTACCCTCGACCATGTAGTTGCATAACAATGCAGTAATGATATTCTTCGGTCATGCTTTTGAGACTTTGTATCTAGGGTCGATGTGGGTGGTTATGCCTCTTCAGTTGGCTTTCTGAGACATTTTATCTATACCTGATGTTGGCAAAAATGTGTAAGGTGGGGCTAACAAATGGCAAGAGGCAGCCTAGACGATCGGTGATGATCTAACCATCTATGAAGGGTGGATGCTTGAGTTACTTGATTGCTTAGTTCTTATCTTATATAAAGCTTGAGATATTTGTTTATTAATGTTTAATGATTGATGCTTAATGCCATAGATGATGTAATGATTAGGAGTAATTACAATCAATCCATTCATCCAACCAAACCAACCATCTACTCTTCAATACATCTTCAATTCGAGCTACAACAGATTCATCATGTATATTAGTCCTCTATGTGATAACGGAAGCAAATAACTTTTCCATTTTCTTATATAGATATAGTGTTCTTCCTCAATGAATCTCTTTGATCATAAAGAATTTGCGATTCCATTTCTCTGAGGTGAAGGCAAGCAGATGCATATAAGGAGTAACCCAAACTTCGAGATCCACGATTCCCCTATTGAAATAAGATTCACTGAGAAAGATTTGTTTGTTGAGGTACCAAAAACGTCTCAACCGATCCTGATGGAGAGCTTTAGATTCCACAATTACGGTCAATTCATGTTACTATCCAACACAAACATGGAATTCCCATGTGAGATATAAGTTCTATCTCTTATAACCACTTTTTTTAAATCCAAGGTTCATATTCTTAATGTTGGTGTGCTGATATATTAGGGAAGTTATGGGTATTAATACCAATTTCAACGAAAAGACATAAAGCACTCAAAGCATCATGGCAATCCTATGAATTAAAAAGTCTGTAACAAATATACAACATTTATTTACATTTTAATCTTAAAAGATGTGTGCTTTAAAAATATGGACACTGATAATGTTCTAAAGCATCTACTCTTCAAGGAATCAACTGTCTGCTTATTCGACGGGCTAGCCACGTTGTTAGATGTGAAATTGGTTGCTTCCGCTCTTGAATTTCAGGTGGTTGTTGTGACAAAAATTAATCTAAATTAGTGGGAACCTTGGAGATAAAAAAAGTGATAAATAAAGTTTGGAATATGGATATCTAATTTACTAAAATATTAATTCTAAAACAATGTGCCAACTCTTTCTTAATCAACATTCATCACTCATTTTTATATTGACCAGTAGTGTGATGCAAAAAGTAGTTACCACAAAAAGTAAGTCCTCAAACTTTGACTGTACGTAGAAATCTATATGTGTTGACTGTGTCCTCATTCTCTGTATAAAATGTTGTTAGGTTAGGGTGTGTGGCATTGATGAAGGTTATGTCTCAAAATCAACTTATTGTAGTGTTAAGAAGCTGGTGACACTGACAGAGCTTAACACCTATGTCTTGAATTCAGAACCACAAGTAACACATAATCTGTTGCATATGACGAGTTGTTGTTGAATTATCCGACGACGAGTCACCAATGTTTTTTCCAGCAATATTTTCGGTGGAGTTTTTGAGCGAGTTTCCGTCAAGTTTTCTGGTAAGTTTGACGCCTCCTTATTTCTAGTTTTGGAAATTTCTGTCTAGAGAAAGTTTCCATTTAAAGAAAGCTTTTTTTTTATGAAAGATTCTATTTTAGGAAACTTTTATTTTAGGAAGTTGTTATTTTAGGAAGTTTCTATTTTAGGAAAGTTTAAATATTAGGAAAGTTTCCATTTTGTAAACTTTATTTCCGGAGCCTCTGAACCTAATTGTTAATTCTCGTGTTACAGTTAATTGCATCTTTCTGTTTGTCAATTCCAGTCAGTTGCAAAGGTAAGGGTTATTCTTTTCATTTCTTGTACACGGTTTAGGACTTCGAATATATATATATATTTTAATTCTAATATGTCCAGTCTTCTTGAATTTTGTCTGTTTGGAGTATGTGGGTTAGGTTGTTAGTTTTTGTGCTAAACTTAGAAATAGGAGGTTAGAGGATTCAACATTGTTTTTTTTCATTTAAATACGGTAATTGTATGTGGATATTTAAGCAAGTATACCTTTTAGCTGACTTCTTCTGACTGTATGCGATCGGGCACTCATCCAAATTTAGGGTGGCATTGCACTCTCCAGATTATTGGTGGCCTGTTACTCTCCAAACTATAGGTGAACAAACACTCTCCCGACAATTGGTGGTCTTTCTCCTATATTATTGGTAGTTTGGCACTCTCCATACTATAGGTGACCGTAAAATCCTCAGAGTGTTGATGGCCTAGTAATCTTCAAACTATAGGCGATCGAGCACTCTCCCAACTATAGGTGACCGGGTACTTTCCTGACTATTGGTGGCCAGGCACTCTCATGATCATAGGTGACAGGAGACTCTCCCGACTTTATGAGCCATCCAATGTGGGGGTGTTGGTGTGTGCGAGTATGTGATTAGAACCATGGTTTTTGTTCTTTGGGTGTTTTAGGTACGTGGCTTATTCATGTTAGATTTAAATTATATATTTAGAGTGATATATCCGAGTCTATGTATTTCGGGATTAGCATTTTATATTTTGTTGCAGTGGCGGAGCCATAAAGTTTTTGTATCGGGATCAGAAAAAAAAAATTTCTTGTATTAGAGTTATAATTATTTTGTAGCTATAGAAAATGGGGTTAAAACTAATATAAATCTAAAGTTTTTAAAAAGGGGTCAAATTTTTTTTTACTGGGGTCAATATAAATTTTACGTAAACAAAACAATTTTTTTCACAAAGTAGTGGGGTTTGTTGACCCTCGTCCTTGTTAGCTACTTCCGCCCCTGCTTTGTTGAGTGACTACATGTAAGCCATCCTTCTTTTCCCTCTTTTTGCAGGTGGGAGCCGAGTAGGATATTTGATTGAACGGATGGTGTTTTTAGACGTTTTCTATTTTTGTTTTCAGACTTTTTGTTTTATGATTTCACGTATGATCATTTCAGCTATTTCAATTATTGAATTTTGGAATTATTACATTATTATAATGTGTTTTGAGTTTTGAGGTATAAATTGTTGTTAGGTGAGTCGTGAGACGGGTGTCACCACTGGAAATATTTCTGTTATTGTGATTTGAGCATTAACATTGACTTTGATAAGATGAAGAGAAATCATATATAGCTCCGTATGTTCATTATGCTTCATTGAACAGAACATATTTAACGTGTTCCTTGAGTTTGATATACTTTCTTGCAGCTTGGTTCACGAATGTTTTTAAACCTCTACAAAATGGACCGACCCACTTTAACAGACCTACGTATTGGTTTCAATTGGAGAAGTAACTTGATGTTACAGCTTATATTTTTATAGAGATGTAACTTGATGTAACAGCTTATATTTTTATAGAGATGTAACTCGATGTTACAGCATATATAATAGAAATTTTTACCCTCAGAGACACATTTTGTCTTATTAATTTCACTCAGAGTCACATTGTGATACAACACACTTTCTTTATGCTAGGTTTACTAATATAACCCTCAACAAAAAACATCTTTACATTTTCTTCTAACCAACCAAACTGATCTGTTTTTTTACTTTTTTCTAAAATACAATATTTTTTTTCTCTAACTAATAACCAAACTTTATCTCTACAATTTATATAAAATCGTGAAATTTTTTTCTCCCCTGACATTTTCTAGATCCAGATGTTGAACTCAGACATGAGAGATTAGAGAGATTGAACCCTAACCTTCTCCATCTGAAATTGTCATTAATACTCTTTTTCACTTTTGTCTTTTCTCGATCTTTTTATCTCAATCTCGGAATCTCAATCTCTATTTCTCAATCTCAGAATCTCGATCTCTATTCCTCGATCTCAATCTCTCCTATGAACGAAATTTAGTCCCGTAGAAACGATGGAGGTTGCGATGAAGGCCGTGGTGTAAGAAGCAATGGATACCGCAATGGAGGCGGTGGTGGTTATGGAGGTGATGGTGGAAGGCGTGAGTGTGGATACAATGGTGGTGGTTGGTGGAGGTGGCTACTCAAGTGGAGGAGATGGTGGTGGATACAGTGGTAGTGGATACGGTGGAGGAAGCGATGGATACCGCAGTGGAAGCGGTGGTGGTTATGGAGGCTGTGGTGTAAGACGTTAGGGTAGTTACAGTGGTGGTGTAAGTGGCTCCACGCGTCTCCCGTCCACGCATCTCATGTCCACGCGTTTCCCATCCATGCATCTCTCATCCACACATCTCCCGTCCACGTATCTTTTTTGTCCACAAAGTTCTTAGCTTTAACGAGATAGCTTCATCTAAATTTTAAAGTTCTTGGCTTGATTGAATTAAATCCACATGAATCCTCAAATTTGAAGACTATTGATGTTGAATTGCTTTTTATTAGTGTTTTCTCTTCTGGTTGTTGATGTAATCTTGCGCTGATCTATTAAATTAAACTTTTTTATCAACAAGATTAAGGTCAGAAACCTGTCCACAATTTATATATCCACAATTTGTTGATTCAAACAATATTATTCATTCTATATAATCAATATCAACCCGTCCACGATTTGTATATCCACAATTCATTGGTTCAAACGATACCATTCATTTTATATAATCAATATCAACCTGTCCACAATTTGTATATCCACAATTTATTGGTTCAAAAGATATCATTCGTTCTATATAATCAATATCATTTATACAAGATGTAAATGTGTATAAGAGATATGTTCGTTAAAATTGTTCGTCCACAACTTGTTTTGTCCACAAACATTTATGTACCTATATCCACAAATTTTCAAGTATCCATGTCCACAAACATTTTTTCCTTCTCATTAAGAGTAAAATTGTCAAAAAAACACCTAGGCCCCACCATAAAATGTGTCAAATGTAGAAAGTGTCTCTCAATGTAAAAGAAATACAAAAAGTGTCTTTGGGTGTAATCAACTCTATATAATACTTGTAATTACTATTTCACAATTACATTAAACTTTAGGAGAGAATTGTTACAGTTTTCACGTAATTCCTTACAAGCATTTACATATATATGGTGTAACGTCTGTACCACATTCTGTTCAAGAACTTGAGTCATGTGTTGTGAACACAACACACTAAGCGCCTAAGTTGTTGGAATAATGTAGTTGAGACATGCACATTGCATGACAAGACAGAGAGATTGAGAGAGAGAGAGAAGCAAAACATCAACGCCGTTGTCGTTCAGCAACTACATTCTTGGGCTCATTTTATATAAATAACATCTCATGAGCTTTCAGAATTTGTTTCTTAATCCGACAGTTCTCCTCTTCAGTCCCTTCGGTGCCTCACAGGCGCTTATAGAGGTATGTTCATGATTCTCAGTCATCGACCTTAAGAGTCTTGAGTTTGTTAAATTGATCGTCTATTGTTTATGAAACCGGAGTCTATATATTCACCTAAGAAGCTGTATAAAATTTTATCTAACCTTTTGAGTTCCTTGATGTATAGCTTTTCGTCCATAATGTTCTCGACTATGACAAAATATGCTAATGGCATGTATCTGATCATATTAGAAATGTAGAGATGGTTTTAGTTAAATATTTCAAGCATTCTCATGAGCATATAACATATGTATACACAAATTTCATGATCATTTCGGCGTGTATGTAAATGCATTGACAAGCATACATCCTCATGATCAGTTTATATGATGTTCTGAAGATTTAGGACTAAAGAGGCGGATTAGAGATGAGGCCTAAAGCTGCTTCAGGGAAAGCCATAATAGTGCTGTGCCTCGCCAGCTTTCTTGCAGGCTCACTGTTCATGAGTCGATCTTTGAGTCGCTCATACGTGTCTGAAGAAGAGGATAAACATCTCGCAAAGCATTTGTCCAAACGTTTAGAAGTTCAAAAGGACTGCGATGAACATAAACGCGTAATAACCCCTTCTGTACTTATCCCTGCTAAACATAATCAACCACTTGCTCATGTATATATATTTACTAATAACAATTTTTTTTCTACTTCTGTTGATTAGAAACTGATAGAAAGCAAATCTAGAGACATAATAGGAGAAGTATCAAAAACCCACCAAGCAGTAAAGTAATAGTCCAATTTTTTTTTGTTTTTGTTAAACATGATTAAGACAGACAATGTAACAACACTAAAAGTGTTAATAAAATGTGTAGAGCATTGGAGAGAACAATGTCAACGTTGGAGCTGGAGTTAGCAGCAGGACGTACCAGCCATAGAAACAGTGAGTTCTGGAGTGAAAAGAGCGCGAAAAACCAGAGCCTGCAGAAAGCGTTTGCAGTGATAGGAATCAACACAGCATTCAGCAGCAAGAAAAGACGTGACTCGGTGAGGCAGACATGGATGCCAACAGGAGAAAAGCTGAAGAAAATCGAGAAAGAGAAAGGGATTGTTGTAAGGTTGTGAAGTAAAGCAAGGAAAAGACAATAATTATCAAAAAGCGAGTCATCTAAAGTTTGTTGATGTTGTTGTCAGGTTTGTGATAGGACACAGTGCAACCCCAGGAGGAGTACTAGACAAAGCCATAGATGAAGAAGATTTAGAGCATAAAGATTTCTTGAGACTAAAACACATTGAAGGATATCATCAGCTCTCTACAAAGACAAGACTCTACTTCTCAACAGCAGCAGCAATGTGGGACGCAGAGTTCTACGTGAAGGTAGACGACGATGTTCATGTCAACTTAGGAATGCTCGTTACAACACTAGCAAGATATCAATCAAGACCGAGGGTTTACATTGGATGCATGAAGTCCGGTCCGGTTCTTTCACAAAAGTAAGAATCTTAAATATATAAAATTGACACCTTTGAATGTCTGAAAAGTGTATGAAACCAGGGGAGTGAAGTACCACGAGCCAGAGTTTTGGAAGTTCGGAGAAGAAGGGAACAAGTACTTCAGGCATGCGACAGGGCAGATCTACGCAATCTCTAAGGACTTAGCAGCGTACATCTCTACTAACCAGTGAGTGACAATAATAAGAATATTATTAATTCATGTTTTCTTGAGCTAGAAGTAATGGTTTGTGTGGACATATATAGGGGAATACTGCACAGGTACGCGAACGAGGACGTGTCGTTAGGAGCGTGGATGCTAGGGTTAGAGGTGGAGCATGTGGACGAGAGGTCAATGTGTTGCGGGACGCCACCGGATTGTCAGTGGAAAGCGCAGGCGGGGAACGTGTGTGCTGCGTCGTTCGATTGGTCATGCAGTGGGATTTGTAAGTCGGTTGACCGGATGACACGTGTGCACCGCGCTTGCGCGGAAGGAGACACTCCTCTCTCTAATTTTCGATTCTTCTTCTGAGTTGGTTGCTTTGTGGAATGAATAAGGAGACGTTGCAAAACGTAATAAAAATGATCTTTTTGTTGATGTGGAATAATTGGTTACTAGGATAAGAAATGCACCTTGCACATGATAAATCTATATGAAAATTATTTAAAAAATATCGTATGGAAAAATAAAATTTATATTTTGATCGAATTAATATTTTTGACTCTTACACTTTTTTTAAAAATTCTTAATTACATAATTTGTTTACTAATGAGCTGATCTCATTTTTCAAAATATTTTAGGTCAAAAAATCACTTATGGCATAAGAACCTAATGTTTAGGCCGAAGAATCTCAAGCCTACTATTTGGTTACAATGAAACTATGTCAGCTCAGTTTTATATCATGATTTAGCAATTTAAAAGTTAATTATAGTTATGAAAAATTTACGTTCACGTGCCAATCTTATCTATCTTCAATATTTTTTCTCATTTTTGTGTCTCTTTTTTCATTTTGGTTATTGCTCGATATAAATATTGATTTTTGAGTTTATTCTCATTTCGTTATTTTGTTTTGGCCTGAGATTTATAAAATGTTTAAGATTTAAAATTATGAAATAGATACATGCTTAGGTTAAGATATGCGCCTTGTGTAGAATAAATATTTTATATTTATTACTTATTTTATGTTTTTTGCATATTATGAAATAATAAAATAATAATTATATATTAAATAACTAAGAAATTTGTTACTATTATGTAATAAATTGGCGTGCGTATATAAAACAAACGACCACTCTTGTTTATTTGCAATCATTTTAAGGTAAATAAATCAAAACAATCAATCTTATCTATCAAATATGATATATAATTAAATTTACATGATATTAACATAGATATATAATATACTTTTAATATAAATATTTATTAAACGAGGTTTATTTTCATATGATTTTATGATTATTTGCATATTTGTGTACCTAAATTTTACACCAATGATTTGTTTTTCAATGTGGAATGTTTAGTGGTTTCAATAATTTATGATCATTTAAAAAAACAATGAAGATTTAAAATATTAACTTTTCAATATATGTTCAATGCATATATCAAAATATAAGTATGTGTTTTCACATGATGTATAGTTTAATTCAAACGATATGAAAATATATATATATATATATATATATATATATATATATATATATATATATATATTAACATAACCACCTATTAAAATAAAATTATTTATTCATATAATTTTATAATCATTGTATCTTATTATAGAAAAAAATTTAAACCTTGATCACAAAAGTTTATGTGAAATTTTTAACAGTTTTAGTAATTTATACTCGTTTTGAAAAATTCAAAATAAACACATATACAAAAAAATCTAAATTTTTATTATATGATTAATGCAATTGTGTAATTTATTTTAATACCAAAAAATTAAATAAAAATGATAGAAAGTATACAGATTGTTAGCAAATCTTTATTATTTAAAATCATTAATTGTCATATATATCTTAATTACATTAGGTAACTCCGTATGTTTTATTTAAGGAAATAATATATAATAATTTCATTTTGCTACACACTATATAATATAAAATTCTCTAGCAATTTAATTTTGGACTAACAAAATTCTCAATTGATTCTCAAGCCGCCACGTAAGCAAAATTAGCATTCCAATTGCATGACAACTCAGCAGAACACTTTTTTTAATTAGTACAAACTACATATTATAACTTTTTTAATGTTTCTCTATAAATATATAGGGGATGACCATTGACTTTAGGGAAATTGCAACAAATACCACATTCAGAATATCACTTTTCATGTTTCCACTAATCATTTTTACCCTTACTTTTAATGAAAAGTAAAAGACAATTATACCCCTAGGGTTAACTAATTTAGACTTAAGGTTTAGAGTTGAGGGATAGAGTAGAGTTTTTGGAATGTGAAATTTATGATTCTAATAAATATATAAATAAATTTTTAATATTTTTTTAAAAAATTCAAACATAATTTTTGATCTCAAAATAAATTTTGAAAAAAAATAAAAAAAATTATAAAAAAAATCGAATTTGAAAAACTATAATTCGAAAACATTAAAAAAGATTATTATTTTTTTTTTACAATGAACGGTTATTCTATTACTCAAACTTGAGGTGGTCTGGGTAACCAAACCGTAATAGAACAACCAATAAAATAAAGTTCCCTATGAAAAGACCTAGCAGTCCTAGCTAGAGAGTCTGAAATCTGATTTTGCGTTCGTGGAACATAGGTGATCTTGAAGTCCGGAAAGCATATCTGTAGAGTTTCAATCCTTTCTAATTATGTTGCGAAGCTCGGCCATGCACCGGGCTTCTTACAATCTGTCCCAAAGCTCTGACATGTCGAATGTTGAAGCATATTCTCCGTCGCCCATTGCAGTGCTTCAACTTCTGAATGCAAGGGTGATTCATGTCGAACGTGGTTTTGTGTCCCCATAAGTTGAGCATTTCTAATGTTGTCCATCCATACCCATCCACATCCACTGAACTGATTTGTGGGTGTCTATGACCCATATATCATGCAAATATTGTTCAAGTTTAAGGCTTGAGGTTTCTCAGTGTTGTGAACTTGTACAATTGACAGCACCCTCTCATTTGCATTAAACCATGCTTGACATTCACTCTCTACATAACGAACTAACTCCAATGGATCTCTGTTTATCCCTCTAAAGAGCTTGTCATTCATTTTTTATTTATTTAAATAATGATTTATTATATATATTATATATATTATATATATATATATATAATATATATATATATATAACAAAGATATAAGAATCTTTGCCACTCCTTGAAGTATTTTTGAAAATGTCCCTTTAGTAGTGGTAAAGATGAAAAGTGGTACCGTGAAAGTGGTAAACATAAATTTTCTCCCTCTTAATTTTGTTTTTTAGGGAGGGAGGGGTTCTCAGTTTTCATTTTTTTTAGCAAGAAAGGAAAAAAATATTTGGTTTTAGGGGGGGGGGGGGGGGTCCTCGGTTTTCATTTTTTTTAGCAAGAAAGGAAATAAATATTTGGTTTTTGAGATAAAATTGAATCGGTAGAATACTAAATAGGTGAAAGAAACAGTTAAGATTAGATATGAAACATAAGTTTAGTTATCACTATACAACTATACAGTAAAAATTTATAAATTAATAATGTATGACTATAGAATTTTATTAATTTATAGAGTTAGTAATTTACAAAAAGTTTTTTTTTACATTTCTTTATTTTAGAACATATTTTTTTTATAAAATAAAAGTAGTTGATTTTGCCGTATAAATATATTAATTGTTTTAGAAATTCAGTTTGATATCATTTTTGTTATAATATTTGGTGTATACGAAATATGCTTCATTATGTTTCACAAAATTTAAATGTAGTTTTAAATATAACTTTACTAAATATTATATAAATACATTGAAGTTAAGAAAAAATAGAGATTAACTTCATTATGAATATAAAAAATAATGTGATGTTTTGTTTGTACTTATATAAACATTATATATAAATTATTAATTTATGATTTTAGTGGGACTATATATATACATAGAATTTTCTAAAAATTATTATCTTATTATTTTATCAATTTGTGTCATATTTTTAATTGGCTCGATTCACATGACCTTTTTATTAATTTAGTGTGTTCATTAATAGACAATTCTGTCAAATAATTTTTTTTAAAGTTTTTGACACCAAAAAAAAACGCTAAAGAGAAAAATCATTGAATGAGATTTCATTAAAGAGGTAAAAGACCCTTCTACCCATTGTTTTTTAGATATATAAATATAAATAATTTTTAACTAAATAATAGAAAACAATTTTTTTGAAAAGTTTTCGAATTTTATAATTTCAAATTCAAACGTTTTGTAAATTTTTTCTTAAAAAAATTATTTTTGAAATTTTAAATATTTTCAAACAAAATTTAAACTCCATTCCAAAACTCTATATCTTAGACCACCTCCAATGGAAGTTCTTCCCATTAGAGCTCTTAAAATAAGTATTATGTATATATACATAATACTTATTTGAAGAGCTCTAATGGGAAGAACCCCCATAGGAGTTGCTCTAAGAGCATCATTATCGAGCTTCTTAGCCCGATGCTTAGTTTAAATTTGGGCCAAATTTAAATAAAAAAAGAAGTTAATTAGAGGAATCGATTTTTACGTAAGAAGTTTTT